>NW_027556180.1:3800000-3982500 GCF_003287225.1 Phascolarctos cinereus | reverse complement strand
CTGTTGAGGTCGGGAGGGGGAGTCATGATGGTGAGGCTGGAGGAGAGGCTGTGGAGTGAAGGACTTGACAAGTCAAATATAGGAGTGGGCACAGCTGATCCTGGAAGAGATAGGGAACCTTTGGAGTTTGTTGTGATAGAGGGGTGAGCCAGGAGGTCACAGTCCCAACCAGAGGGTGATGCTGTAAGTCCTGGGACAGAGAGGAAACCAATTTTTACCTAGTTTAGTTTTATGGCAGACCTGGAATACATGGTCTCTGAATCTTCTGTTGAGTTGAATCCAAGAAAAGCTATAAATGCATTGTTACCTTGTGGACTTGTACAGGATTGGGGGGCCTTTTCCAAAGTGAGAAGACAGGCTGTTGTTTTTTTCTCCTTCCTTCTCAGAATTTTTTCTTTCTTTCCCTTCTATTTTACTTGTTCAGTCATTTTCAGATGCGTGTGACTCTTCACGACCCCCCCCCCCTCGGGGTTTTCTTGGCAGAGATATTGGACTGGTTTGCCATTTCCTTTTCCAGCTCATTTTGCAGATGAGGGAACTGAGGCAAATAGGATTAAGTGACTTGCCCAGGGTCACACAGCTAGTGTCTGGGGCCAGATTTGAACTCAGGAGGACACATCTTCCCACCTCCAGGCTCAGCGCTATATCCTCTGGGCCACCTAGCTGATAATAATTAATTAACTAGCCAACACATTTACATAAATTACTTCATTTGATCCTCATAACAACCCTTCAAAGTAAGTAGTGTTATCACTGTTTTACACATGGGAAATTCTAAGAAAATTTAAGTGACTTGCTTAGGGTCACGCAGCATGCCTAAGGTGAGATTTGAACCCAGGTCTTCCTGATTCCTGAGTCAGTGGCGCCATGTAGCTTCCTCTTGTGAGCAATCTGAAGATCAAGGATGTGACCTGATTTATCTACAATACCACAACTGTCAGCCAGCAGTGGGTCCCAAGCCTTCCCAAACCTGGACTGAGGTGCTGTCCGTTGTACTCACTGCATCACCAACCTAGAGAGACAGTCAGGAGTCCTTCCTCCATGGCTGTCTCTAGCATTGGGCCCTGTATCCTGGTACAGCTTCATCTCCTGCCTTGGCAGGGAAGGAAACAGTGAAGTGCTCCAAGCACATCTCAAATGAGCAGCTATCTGATGGAAAGGGAGCCAATGAAGAGCCCTCCCTTCCCAGGCCCCAGACCATTTGCTTCATACAATTACAATTCCTCCTAACAATCAGATAATAGTTTTAGTTGACAGTGAGTTGATTCTTGCTGATTGAATTTCCTGAAAGAGACAGACCGGAATCCCCTTGGCATTAGGGGTAATAAACACATTTCCAGTACATGAACCTTCAGAAATGCTTATCCTGTGATAGCAGGGAACACTGTCCCTCAGCCCAGTGACTACAGTTACTAATGTTTTTCTGAGAGGTCCCTGAAAGCCAACATCTTCTGACCGGCATTTACAGGTCTGGAAAAAGGCAGTAGATATAGTTAGGAGAATCAGTGACCTTGTCTGCATAGTGGGATATTTCAAAAATTAAAATTATCCAGGAGTGATCAACGTAACATGGTACTATAAGAACAGCAGTTTGTGGGGGCAAGCAGTGGGGGGGGGATGGAGTCAGGAGGCTGACTGGGTGATTTTGAGAAAGTCCTTTCCCTCTCTGGACCTCAGTTTACTTTTCTGAAAGATGATGAGATTGGGTCGGATGGTTTCTACGCTCTTCTCCCACCAAGTTCTTTCTGTTTTTTGAAAATCAGGAGGGTTGGGACTAGGTAGAAACAGAGGTTCTCCTAGCCTAGCCCTGCAGTGTTTGAGCATAGGGCATCCTCTGAATCATGAGAGATATGCCCTTATGACAAATGAACAGCAGAACCATGATGCCACAGAGAATCAGCTTGACCCCCAGAAACAGAGCAGGTCAACAGGACTCAGCACTGCATGAGGAAAGGCTGTAGTAGCATTGTCCTCATGTGAGACTTTCCAGCAGTGTCTAGCTGGCCACAGTGGGTATATGGCAGGAGGAATGTTTGTTCAGGTCTGGGTTGGATCAGATGCCTCTGGGGACCCTGCCATCTCTGGATTGCCAGCTGGGTCAGGTGGAGGGGTCCCTTTCCTGAGGGCATCACTTACCCCTGTCCAGTGAATTGTGTGCATATCACAGAGCCCATATATTCTGGTGATTCTTGGCCTTTCGGTGTGATCTTCCCAGCAAGGCCAAGGTCAGCAAACCTTCTTGCTGAGGGGAATGAAGTGGCAGATCTCTGCCTTTTCAACCCCCTTCTCCAGGTGAGTCCTGGGTTCCTACTCAAGCCTCCAAGCTCTGGCTCAGGACCAGTGATGTCAGCCAGGATCATGAGCAACACTCAAGGGCTGGAGGGTATCTATACTTCCTGCCTCCCTCCTACTACTACAGGCATTCTCCGAAGACTGGAGGTGCAGGAACTGTAGGCAGCAGATGCCCAGAAATCCCAAATGGGCAATCTCCGCCACTTTGGCTTCTGCCCAGCAGGCCTGCCTGCACGTGGAAGGAGCCGCAATTACTTACACTCAGCCTCTGGCTCTGCTTAGTCACCTGATCTCTTCCTTAGGCGTCAACATAGGCCAGGGCCATTTTTCAGAATATGCCGATGGCTGTAATTGAAAAGGCATGAATGGCTCTCCAGAGATTCCCCCAGCTCCCACAATTGTCTGCTTCCTCGCAGCTCCATAGACCAGCACCAAGCCATGTATCATGTTTTTCAAATAACCAGCTAATTGCTAAATGAAACAACCCAGCTTTCAACCTGATTAGCCGAGATTAATGGCCAGCAGCATGTTTCACTCTCCTGGACAATTTATCACGGAAAAGAACCACGTCTTTAACGATTTACCTGCTGGGCCCATTGGGACTAGCTCTCATCCATGGGGCTGCAGTGTGATTTAATTGCCCATCTGAGCTCACGGCCTGGAAAGTCTGCAATGACAGCTGCCATTAGGAGGCAGAACTGCCTCCGGCCCAGCTGGTGACAAAGTCTGGTGGCGGTGGAGAGCGGACTTCCTCAAGGAGATAGATATTGGTCATGTGCTAAGGGCATCAGGCCCCTTTGGCGACTCTGCAGCCAAGAGGGCTTGGCGCAACCAGCGCTTTTCCTGCGTCTCTGTTACACCATGGAGACAGCCCCTGCCCTCCCTGAAAAGAAAAAACAATAACCAAAACAACAACAACATCTCCACCAGGACATTTCTGGTCCTTCAGACAAGTGAGTTTATGATGCAGAATAGAGTGAGCAGATCCAGGAGAATGAAATGTACAGTGATAACAACTTGATATAAAAATCAACTTTGAAAGACTTTAGACTGACCAGCCAAGCTCCAGAGGGATGAAGAGGAAACCCTCCAATCCTGACAGAAAGGTGAGGAGCGTAAAGCTCAGGGTGGGATATACATTTTGGAGCATAGGCAATGTCAGAATTGGTTTTTCTGGATGTTTATGATGAAGATTCCACCTCCCCTTTTCTATTGTTCAATCAGGGGAAAAGAAGGAAAGACCGATTAGAAATGAATATAAAAATAAATCATGTATTTTTTTAAAGAAAAAGAAAAGAAAAGAAAAGAAAAGGGAGTGTATCCCAATGTCTTGAAGTCCAACTTCATGTTGGAAGAGAATTGAGGGAACAGAGGCCAGGCGACATTAAGCCATTGCAGAGTATCCTAGATTTATAAATGGAAGGGCCCTCAGAGGTCATCTGGGCCACTCTTCCCCACATCTGTTTTGCAGATGAGGAAACTGAGGCTCAGAAAGTGAAGTGACTTGTCTAGGGTCACACATCTGAGATAGGATTGAAAGCCAGGTCTTGTGGTACCAGTCCCAGTTCCTTTGCCCTGCCTCCCACCTCAATGAAGTGATTTGGGGCTGAGCTTCTGGTGACTGTTGGGGATCACTTCCTAATACTCCTCACACAGGTTTGCTTTGCCCTGAGGGTGCTCACCCCCTCCTGCTTCCTCATTTTCCCAATCTCTTGGAAGGCGGGGACCTTCACTGTTGAGGTCCTCACTGCCTGAAGCAATACTTGGCCCATCAGACGCTGAAGAAGCATGCATTGACCAATGGACAGATGAAGAGGCAGCTCTGTTTGTTTCCTGCAGAGGGTCCTGCTGGAATCGGGCTGGGCCCATCTGTTATTTGTCTGGAGCTGACAGGGCTTGGCTCCCCTCATAATGGGTGCCACCCTTCCCCAGCCCTGGCTCCCTCTGTCATCTGAACCTTCCCCTTTGGTTTAGTCACGGGGGGATAAAAGGTGGAAAAAACAAAGGACTCCTTTCTCTTTGTTCTCTCTAAGTCCTGAGAGGGCAGAGCAGACTGCCAGGCTGCAGAGAGGGCATGGGGCTGAGGGTCAGACTGCAGAGAGGGTGTGGGGCTGAGGGTGAGGAGGCAGATCCTTTCCTGGGCACCCAATGGTTAGTGTCCTCCCTGCCCCATACATGCCCCCCCACATAGATTTACCATGTATATAGTTCAAACTTATTTCTCTGTCTTTTCAAGAGAATGTAAGCGCCTTGAAGGCAGGGACTCTTGTATCTCCAATATCCAGCACAAAGCCTGACAGTATAGCAGGTTCTTAGAAAAAATGAGGAAGGAAGAAAGGAAAAAAGGAAGGAGGAAAGGAAGGAAGACAGGCAGGAAGGAAGGAAGGAAGGAAAGGAGGGAGGGAAGAAGGAAGGAAGGGAGAGAGGGAAGGAAAGAGGGAAGAAGGAAGGAAGGGAAGGAAGAAATAAAAAAGAAAGAGGAGAATGGAAGCAAGGATGGAAAAAAGGAAGGAAAAGAGAGAGTGAGGGAAGGAGGAATGAAGGAAGGAAAGAAGGAAGAGAGGAAGGAAGGAAAGAAGAAAGAAAGAAGGGAAGGTATTTGGGACAGCTATGTTCCTCTCTTCAAGCTTCAGTTTTCTTCTCAGTTCTCCAGTCTTGCCAATTCTGCCTGTCCTAGCCCTCAGGTTCCCCCCCCCCTTTCCCCTTACACCCTCATGTCTCTCATTCAGGCCCTGGTCACCTCAATCCACCTCCCCCTGCGCTGAGGCCATAGCCTCCTAATGGGTTTCTCTCCTCTCTCCACACAGCTGCCAAACAAATCTACCTAACTTGTGTGAACGTATCACTCCTTTACTCAAGAAACTTTGGGGGCTCCCTATTGCCCAAGGTACAATAAAAATAAGCCAATAACATGCCCCAGCCTAGCACTGAAAGCCTTTCTCTACCTTTTCCAAAGTCTCTGGAGCACTCTGCCTGGGAAGCTCCTTTCTGTCCATGTCACCCTGTGTGCTCCTGGGCTTGAAGTCAGGAAGAGCCAAGCTCAGATCCTTGTCCAGGCACTTCCTAGGCTGTGTGACCTGGGTGGGTCACTCACCTGTGGGAGCCTCCATTGCTTCACCTGTAAAGTGAGGGGCTGTTGGGCTCTTTGGCCTCTCTGGTCCCTGCTCGATGAATCTGTGATTCAGTGCCACACCTCCTCCCCAGTCTCCCCACTGCCAGCATGTGGGCACTGGAGCCTTTTCTCATTTTATTAGCAGTTTTTAAGACAAACTTCTGTTCTGAGGGGTAGAAGAAAGATGAAAAAAAACACAGTTCTTGGGAACAACAGTGACGCCGGCAGCAGAGCACATTTATATACAGTTTTACAATGTAAATCACCTTCTAATAGTACGTCCTTTGATGCTCACTACACACTTGTAAGGTAGGTACTAACCTCCATTTTACAAATGAGAAACCTGACATTGCCAAGTTAAGTGACTTACCCAGGGTCACACAGCTAGGAAGTATCTGAGGCAGAATTTGGACTCAGCTTACCCTGCCTCCTTTAGCCACTTTGGGGATCAGAGCATGCCAGGTCTAGAGTCAGGAAGATCCTAGGAGGCTTCTAGTGCAAGCCTTGCCTCCTCCAGATGAGGAACACGGTCACAAGAAGAGAAACAGATGAAAATGTGAGAAGTGAAAAGTGCTCTCAGGTGGGGAGGAGGTAGAGGTGACTTCCAGCTGATGCAGTCAGTGTGTGTGTGGCGGGGGGGGGGGGGGGGGGGGGGGGGGGGGGCGGGAAGACAGCTGCAAGAGATTCATGGAGGAGGTGGCTGGGAGGCAAGGGAAGGGCATTCAGGCATCCAAGGGAGGATGAGTCCCACAGAGACATGTCAGATATGGAAGGCACTCTAAGGGGATGCACCTCATTGTCAGAATAAGAACTGAGAGGAACGTGGGAGTGCCACAGACCTAGAGACAGAAAGACCTGAAATGTCATGGAGTCTTGGCAGTGCAGAGAGAAATGACTCGCCCGAGAGCACATGGATGATAAGCATCAGAGGAGGGGTTGGAAATCATATCTCTCTCTCTCTCTCTCTCTCTCTCTCTCTCTCTCTCTCTCTCTCTCACTCACTCACACACACACACACACACACACACACACACACACACATTTTACAGGGGATAAAAAATAACCCAGAGATGAACTGATTTTCCCCAAGTCACCCGGAAAGAAATGAGCAGACCTAGAGTTAGAACGCAGCTCCATCAACTCCAGATGGAGCCTTCTTTCCCCTGTGCCACACTGCCTTAACTGGAGGCTGGGGCACAACCTGAGCAAAGATTTGGAGTCTGGAATAAGTAGCTTGTGCTTGGAAGACAAAGGGAAACTCCTGTCCCTCCTTCCAGCCCCATGGGGATGGGGGGGTTCTTCAGAGGATCAGCGGTAACTCAAGTTGGCTAGGCTTACTGGAGTCAGTCTGAGCAGGGCTTTGAATGCCAGCGTGAAGACTCCCAGAATCAGATGTTAGAGCTAAGGGAGACTCCTGGACTGTGTTCTTCATCCCTCTAACTATCCTCCCGAGGAAGCAGAGGCATTGGGCACCTGGGTCAGTGGCTGGCCCAGGGTGTCCTGTCTGGCTAGCAGTAGAGCTCGCATCAGAAACCCAGCTTTCTTTTCCTCAGCTGAAGGTCGCTGGGTCACACTGCCCAGGGGTTGGTGCACTTGCTTGTTGCTTGACATGCCCTCGATGGCAGAGTTTGCTTTGAGGAGCCCACCCAGCTAGAAATGTGTTGGATTCATCCATCTTGTCTTCACTCCAAATGGCTGATGTCCCTTGGGAGTTCCAGGTGTCCAAGCCCAGAGGGTAAACTAATGTCACCATTGGGAGAGCTGGCAGAGGTTCAGTGCCAGTTCTTGGGTGTGGGCAGCTGGAAGCATACTAGGAAGCAGAGGTTTTCACAAAATGTGTTGGCTTTCTAATCCGGAGCATCCTATCAGTAAAGCACACCTTGGAGAGGGATGGCAGGAGGAAAAGCCATGGCCCCTGACCTCAGAGAGCCACAGTCTTCAGGGGTTGGGGGGAGGGGGTACATGTGATGGCTCAGGCACAAGCTAATGAATGGCAGAGCCCAGGTGAGGCACAGGATTCAAACTGCTTTGTCCCAGAGTGTTTGGTGTCCTGCATTGAGGGGACCTTGGAGGGAATGGAGTGCACAGGGCTGAGTGGGCTTAGCTGTGGCCCCCAGTCATGTGCACAGTGGCTGTGCGGGAGGGTGGGGATTTGTTGGTGTCTCCTGTGGGCAGCTGCGATATCTCAAATCAGTCCCTCTGATGGGCCCTGGGGCCTTTGATCATGGCCTGAGCCAAGCTTAGATTGAACAGGGACAGGTGAAGCTCTTGTGGCTAATCCTTGACCTCCATTCCCCCTCATCTGCTAGGGGGGCCTGGGGCTCACTGGTAAGGCATCCCTCAGATCCTCATTTCATGATGTCATTGAGTCTCACCTTGTAGCCTCCTCTCAGCGGCCTCCCTGGCTCTGCCACATGTGCTTAGGGGGCTCATTAATGGAGCTGTGAAACCTCTTGTAATCCCCCTCCCTCTTTCCCCTGCCCCCCTGTGCTCAGATCAGACTCATTCCCACTTCCCCATCAGGGCCCTCAGGTTACCTTCTGGTGTCTCCTTTCAGTGACCCAGACAGGCAGTGTCCCCTTTCACCATGAAAGTGAATGCCACTGCCCAGGCTTGTCTGCTGCTTTATGGGTCAGGGTGAGAATTGTGGATTCCAGGCTTCAGCCGGGAGGAAAAGGGGACTGTTCTTCTTGGAACCTGAGAAGAGCCCAGAGATATGGAAAGGAAGTCTTCCTGTTCTGTGTGGGCCTCTGTGCATGGGCATGTACGTGTATGTGTGCCAGGGTGCAGTATTGTGCCATGTGTGTGTTTGTGTGTGTGTGTATGTGTGCTCGTGTGCGCATGGATATGTTGGTTTCATAACCCGTTTCCAGCCACCTTGAGGAGCAAGCAGGTGGGATTCATTCTCCCTGATCTAATGGGGAGAACCTCCACCAGAAGACAGGAAGGAGATCAGGACCTGGTCCTGGCCTGTGGTGATCTGTAGTATGTGAATATGATGAAGCATTATTATGCTCTAAGAAATGAGTAAATGGATGATCTCAAAGAGACATGGAGAGGTTTGTATGGGTTGATGCAAAGGGAAGGAAGCAGAATCAAGAGAATCATCTCTGCTATAGAATCGGTATAAAAATGAGCAACTCTGAGGACTTTCCTAAACTGAGGCAGAGAGAGTGGGCCTTGTAATTTAACAACCACACTGGAAGACAAACGACTTTGGGAGCTCGAGGGTCCCGGGGCAATTCAATCACCATCCACGGTGCCAGAGGACTCCCCCCATAAAGTGGCCGCCCGCCTCCTGACAGAAGGGGAGGGACAAAGCCAGCCAAAGCGAAAATCTTGGTTTGACTAGATGTATTTGCTACAAGGAATTTGTTTTTCTTTTCTTTTCTTTGTGAGGTGACTGGGAGATAATTATTTGAAAACAATTAGAGTCCAAGAGTCACAAGATGTTGGAGCTGGGCGGGACCTTAGCTAGAAGCCACTGAGTCCAGCCCCTTTATTCCGGAGATAAGGCAACTGAGTCACAGATGGCAGGAAGGAACTCGTCTGAGGTCTGAATAGGAAGAAAGGCAGGTGGGGAGCTGGCCCTGCCCCCGGCCCGACTCCAGACCCTTTGGTGCGTTCGATTTCCTCTGTGGTGGGGGGGGGAGGTTGGGGGGACATCGGTCTCGGGGTCTCGGGGATCAGGCATGGAAAGGGCTTGGGGAGGTCCCTCAGCGGCTCGGCCTCACTGCTCCCTAGCGGGGGCCCCGCTGCCTGGCGGGATGCTCTCGTGCCTGAGGCTTGGGTTACCTCTTTAGGGGCCAGCTCCCGCTACAGAACCCCGCGGTTACACATCTGGAGAACTAGAGGAGCTGCGAATTTGCAGAGCAGCCCCGTTCTCAGGCTGCCAGAAGCCAGCCAGCTCAGGATTTAAGCCGAATCGATGCCTTTCCCCCCCCGACGGGAATCAGCCTGCTTTTGAACTCTCTTCCGTTGCTAATGAAGGCGAGATAGAGCTGTGGAGGTCGAGGCAACCAGGGAGTGAAGCCCAAGACGTTTCTCCATTGAACTTTTTCTCCGTTCGCTATAGATCTTCATTATCCTGACCGTCCTGCTGCCCTCCAGCCTAGTGAGATGCTTAATGGCACAGAGTGCTTAATAAGGAATGATCCAGGGCACTGAGCTGTCAGGTGGGTGATGAAGGCCCTTCCACCCGCTTGGGCTTGGAGCCGCTCCCTCCGGTCTGAGCAGGAAGCGGATCCGACAGATCTGTGGGGCCGAACCCTGACTTGTCGTTAGGGCTGAGCCAGGATTCTAACCCACGTCCTCCGACTCCACATCCAGGCAGGATGCTGCCGCGGAACGGATTCCTCTGGATGGAGGGAAATGATGAAGTCACACAGGTCCTAGCCCTGCCACTCCCTGGCTGATGACTTAGGCATTTCACAAGCCACGCAAAATGCCCTGGATTGAGAGTTATGGAACTTGGGTTCAGATTCGTCCTCTGCTCTGAGCAGTGAGAATTTGGGCTAGCCTCTTCCTCTCTCTAAGCCTCAAGTTTCTTCACCTGTAAAATGAGGGGAGATTGGACTAATTAGTCCATTTTATGGGGAAGTGGAGTCTCTCTGAGAAGTGCCTGCTGGCTAAGGTCCCCCAGCTTTTAAGAATCAGAGCCGGTCCACAATGCACCCCCTCCCCAACTCTGCCAGGTCACTGGCACAGCACTTTGAATAGCCCCAGAGGCAGGAACTTGGGATAGAACTGCCTCTTGTTCACCCCCATGCCTTTAAAGCAGGGAGGACTTCCCCAAGGCTGCTCCAGGCTTCTCTCTCTTTGTTATTCCCAGGAGCCAAAGGAGCCAAGATCCTGAGGGAATTTCTTTAGGAGAGATTTTAATTCTCAGGACAAACCTTAACTGCCATTTGGCATCTGGGCAGGATGAGTGTGGTGTCCTGGGTACAGCTTAGGTCATTCTTTTATTTATTTTTTTAGTTTTAGGCAACTGGGGTTAAGTGACTTGTCCAGGATCACACAGCTAGTAAATGGCAAGTGTTTGGTGTGAGGCTGGATCTGAACTCAGGTCCTCCTGACTTCAGGGCTGGTGCTCTATCCACCGCGCCACCCAGCTGCCGCAGGTAAGTCATTCTGAGATCAAGTTGGAACCTGTCTCCCACTGAACAGGCAGGGCAACACTGTAGGGCCCAGGAGATAACTGGGGACATCACTGACTCCTGTTTTATCTCCTCCCTCTCAGATTCCAAGAACTTTCCAAATGCGATAATGATCAGCCAGATAGCCAACAAGCATTTATTAAGCGCTTACTATATGCCATATGCTAAGTGCTGGGTATACAAAGAAAGGTGACAGACTGGCCCTGCCCTCAAAGAGCTCACAGTCTAATCTATATACAAGCTACAGACAGAGTAAAGTGAAGATAATACACAGTGGAAAGGCATGAGCCTTGCAGGGAAAGTTGATGTTTCTATGGCTCATTCCAGCTTTCCAAGCATTTTACAGACATCTTATTAGAACCTAAGATGTAGGTACAAATATTTTTATCCCTGTTTTACAGATGAGAAAACTGAGTCTCAGAGAGGTAAAAGATTGGGCAATCATCACACCACCAGCAGGTCTTCTTGAGTCCAGCACTCCCAAATCCAGAGCATTTCCCTGCCAGGGGGAGGATTGGCCAGTCTGTTCGAGTGATTGGATACAGGGCGGGGCAGAGAGGGAGAGGGAGGAGAGATGGTGTGAGGAGGGCTGGGGGGAAGCAGCTGGTAGAGAGCTGATCATAAAACAAGCTTCCTAACTATGAGATTGCCTGCCAAGGGGCTGGGCTCCTCACTCAGGGCCTCAAAGAAAAGCTGGTCTTGGCCTTGGAGCTCTTGGCCTGTTCTGTACAGGACTCTGACGTTCAGTGACGTAGGGATTTGGAAGACAAGGCCACAACATGTCTTGTACTCAATGTGTGCCCTACACACAACCTGGAGATTAGAAAATGCTGCTAAGGAAGCGTCTCAAGTTTGGCTTCACTTATGGCACTTCTTAGAGTTTCCAAATAGCCTGATGAGATGGACTCATTCCCCCTCCCCCTCACTTTTCTGGAGAAGGCCAGGCTACATTTTTTTCCCTTGTCCTTGGGTGTACACGCTGTGACATTGTCTGAGGAAAGCTGTCCAACATCCAGGAGAGATTTCCAGTCCCTTAAAAAGGGCCCTTTCCTGGAAGCACAAACTTGTGATTCACCTGGGCTTTGCCATCTTCTCTTACAAAGATGTTTTGTGGGGATTAGGTAGGAGCTGGAAAAGACCTGCCTGGCATGTGGAACGAACCCCAGGCCTTGTGTCCTCTAAATGCTTGCTCCCAAAGATGTGTCCAAGCATCAGCTGCAATGTGGGAGTTTGGCTCCCCGCTCCATGTCATCTGTCAGGGGAACCCATCTGCCCCCTCTCAGCTCAGACAACTCCAGCTCCGGGCCTTATGTCTCATCTCATTCTGGTAACAGTCTCCTAATTGGTGCCCCTGCTTGGAGTGTCCCCTTCCCCCTCCAACCCATCTTCCAAACAGCTTGCCTATGGGATGGTCCTGAAATACTTCCTTCCCCCACTCAAAAATCTTCAACCTCTGTTACCTGGAGGGTGAAATGCTAACTCCTCTTCCCAAAGTCTGGCTCCTGCTCCCTTTTCAGGCACATGCCACAGGATTGCCCATCTGCCCTCTCCATTCTAGTCCAGCTGGTCTGCTGACTATTCCCTGTACGTAATCTTACATCTACCACCTCCACACCTTTGTCTCGGTGGATCTGCCATTCCTAGAATACACTCTCTCCTCTCTGCCTCTTAACATTCCCTGGCTTCCTTCAAAGGACAGCTCAGCTTCCACTTCCTGCCTGACACGTTTCCTGTAGTTAATGTTCTCTCTCGAAAAATTGCTCTGTCCATGCTTTGTTCTTGCTTGTCCGTCCTCCCAGGAGAATGTGGCTCCTTTGAGGGCAGGACCAGGGTCGTTTGGGGTTTTATATTTCCCATGTCTAGCACGGTGGTTGGCATACAGTAGGTGCTTAATAAATTTTTGTTGAGTTGGACCAAACTGCAGGATCACAGAATCACAGAACATCAGGTCAGAAAAGGGTTAGAAGCAGTGTTAGATCCGTGCAGGATTAAGGATCTGCCCTAGGGCACCTAATCTAAGCTCATTTTACAGGTGAGCAGCTAGAGGCCAGAGCAGGTAAGCAATGGACTCAGTGCTACTCAGGGGTTTGAACCCACCTCCTCTGCCTCTTTTGACCAAGCCACATTAACAGTGCTTACCTGTCTTTGGTCACTATGTCTCATTGTCCAATGCCACATGGACCAAGAGCAGAAGCTGACCAGATTCCTTCTGTGTCCTGCAGCGAGAGAGGCTTTCAATGGGACAATGGGAACCAGGTGGTATCTTCCCTGTTTCTAACGCTTCCAGGGACAGTTCCGGGGGCTGATGTTGGCTCTCTTCAAGGACCAGTGTGGGTGCTCCATCCACCAAGAGAGAGGGATGGCCGCTCTTAGCAGATCATGCTATAGTTCTACCATACTGGTCAAACTGGCCTTGTCCCTCTTTTCCCCAGTGAGCCCTCAGGCTTGCTTTGAGCCAGTGGTAAGAACCCGAGAGCCAAACTAAGAGATTCTGAAGGGGCAGCAGGCTGAACGTGGGGGTGTGGACAGGCCCAGCCAGAGGGGCTGGGGGCGGGGGGGGGGGGTGACAGTCCTCTAAGCTGGGCCCAGCTGGTCTCAATTTCTCCCCCTGGACTTGGGATGATCTAACATAGGTTGGTGGGGAAGAATGCTGGATTTGAGGGCAGACAGTCTGGGCTCAAACCTTGGCTCTCCTCTTAGGGCATCAGAGCTATTATTTGTAACCAGAGGCTCATAGATCCAGGCTGGAGGGAATTTCAGAGGCCACTGAGTCCAGGGTGGAAGGGTCCCCCAACTGGCAGGGGTTTGAGGAAGGATTCGAACCCAGGGCTAGTCACCCCAAGTCCAGCATGCCATGCTGTCTCCCACCACACTGAATGTTGAATTCGAAGGCCTTTTCCAGCTCTGGATTTGTTCCTTCTGAGATAATGGGATCCTTTCCCTCCCTCTGCTGCCTAGAGGAGCCTTGTTTTCTGTTGTGTTTTAAGAGGCCAGCCATAGACTGCTATAGAGCAGCCAGGTCAGGGCCAGGAGGAGAGCCCAAGGTCGGGCATTTTGAACTTGGGAGGGGCTCCTGGGCAGCTTCCAGAGTTTGTTGGTGCTGCCAGGCAGCCAGAAGCCTGGCTGGCTGCTCATCAATCCCCCAAGTTTGGATTGGCCAAGTTACAGAAGTGCCTTTGGCAGAGCGGAATGAGCAATCTGGGAACCTTATGAGAGTAGAGGCAGGAGCCAAGAGCAAGCCTCAGGTTAGGTCCGGGGATGGTGGGGCCACCCCAGCCAAGGCTTCTGTCCACCCACCGGCTGCCTCATCATGCCAGCAGACTGGCTGCTCCCAGCTCCTACGGGGCTGGTGGCAACAGATGCCCTGGTGGCTTCACGCTCTCTGAATTTTCTAGGTAGCCATCTTCAGGGTGAATGGCCAATTACCATCCATGTCAGCACATCCCTTTTATGGGCAGCAACAAAAGCTATCTTAGACAAATGTTTAATGTTTTAGCAAACATTTATTAAGCACCTACTGTATATGGAGCAGTTAAGCAAGGAACTGGGAGAGGCAAAGGGTTTAGATAAGACCCAGTCTCAAGAGTTTATGGTCCAATGGAGGGAGAAGGGGTGGAGGGAGACACAACGGACACACCCAACTATCTCTGTAAACATATTCAAGAGCCAAGGGTGAGGGCTTCCTGGAGGAGGTGGCTGTAAAGGGTGAAGAGGAATTTCACAAGAAAAGAAGGCATAAAGCAGAGGATAAAGAAAGGCCAGGGGGCCAGGTGGGCAAATGGAGAAAGCACCAAATGTGTGCAGGGGAAAACAGTCAGAGAAGACTGGAATGGGCGATGCTACTGCTAGGTTTTGGATGGCTTTGGATGCCAGAAAAAGAGGAACTGAACTTGACTTGGTATGATAGAAGAATCAGAAGAGGGACATAAAGAGATCTGCATGGGAGGAAAAAGATCCCAACAGCCCACGTTTGCTGGAGTCAGACAGAAAGTGAAGGCGTCAAGCCCCCTGAGGAGGGGGCTGGGGCAGCAGCTCAGGTGGATGGAGGTGAGGGGAGTGGGAGCAGAGAGGAAGTCTTGGAAGGGATAGAATTCAGTCTGTCAGCTCTTCATCTCATGTCGGCGCTTGTCAGACAGGGGGCAGGGCGGTGCAGTGGAGAGAGAGCAGACCCTAAGAAGGTCCAGGTCAAGCCACTCTGCTGACGCGTTCCAGCTGGCGTGACTCTGCAAAAGTCACTGGATCACTCAGTGCACCCATCAATCCTCTGAGACTGGATCTTACTGAGCAGTGGCTCCTCAGCGCCCATGGGTCACTCTCACTTCCAAGCAAATGTTTCCCAAATCTGCAGAGCCAGCTCTTCAATCTCTCTCCATCTCCAGTCCCAACTGGAGTCTCCAACTGAAAATGTGCCCGGAATTAATTACCTGAACCCTGGCCCATCTGGGACTTCAGCTCTCAGCAGGGCCAGACCGGAGGTAGTTGATGTCTTCTAAGACCGCCCAAGCCACTTCTGCAATGCTTGTGGTCTGTTTTCTTCCTCTGCTTGGTAAGAATGATCAGTGGGTACAAAATCAAGGTCAGCACTTACACGGCTGTGGGGTCTTTTGAATGAATAGCCCTTTGAGAATTAGGAGTAAGAAGATAACGAAGTGAACAAAACCAGTTTCTCTTTGCAATGAGGGCGGGTCCATGGAGAATGTTCTCTGGCTCCATGGGGATGGACTCATGCTCTGGCCTCTTGCTAAGGCTTTGGCTGGCACGACCAGGGTTTACCAGTTGGTCCCAGATGGGAGCCTGTGAAGACAGGGCACAGATAAAGATAGGTAAGTGGGGAGTGGCTCCCCGCACCCAAAAGAGTCCTGGGCTGGAATCTCCAAGACAGGCTCACCAACAAGGGCCCTTTCCTGAATGTCAGCTGGGCTCCAGCAGACTCAGGACTGTCTTTTCTCTGTATTAGAACATCCTCAGCTCCAAGACTTGTTCTCCCTTACTCGGCAAAGTTCCACACAAGGACCTAGGCTGGAATGTGATCTTGGTTCCACTTCTACATTCTCTGTCATCTTCAAGGACCAGTCATTCATCTTGGGTGGGGCTGTGAGGATTCTGCCACTCTCCTGAAACCAATGAAAGCCTGAATCCCACTAGATGCTGCATGTACGGTTTCCAGGAATTGGGGCGATTCTGTCATCTGTCCTCATCACCCACATTTCCTAGTACCCTCTCATGCAGAGAGTTGCCTGAAGTTTCATCTTGGAATCCTTTCTGAACAATTTCTAGACAATGAGGTAGCATGCTGTGGTGGGAAAAAAAGCCCTGGGCTTGAGTCACATGGCTTCTAATGCTGGCTAACTTTGGTCAAATCACTTATTTCGGGAGTCTTAGTTTTCTGATCTGTAAAATGACTAGATACTTCCCAAAGACTCTTCCAAAGGTCTTGTCCTACAAAAGTATGAGAACACTCATTCACAACATCAGCTGTTTGTAATGATGAGGAAGTGACAATCTCTCTACCATAGGAGACTCTCCTGAATTCTTGTTACCCAGTGTAGTGGAGAGGTAGGAGAACAGACTCAATCATCTCTCCAGGTCTAAGATGTGTCTAAGATGAAAAAGTGGACCTTTTCAGGAAAAAACTGCAGAGTATCAACACTTTAAAAAAAAAGTTCTCGCAGAGAAAAAAAGGTATTGAAGTCTTCATGAAGCATCTATAATAAAGACAAAACATCAGAGGGACGGTTTGGTGGAATTGAGTGATGTGAGAAGCCACTGGAAACAGTTGATGGGAACAGGGTGTGTGTGGATCTGGTCTCAGCACAATGCCCTCAAGCCTGAGCTTCCGAGAGGGTGGGCAAGGGTACTTGTTCTTTACTGTAAACACGGGAAGAGCAGCCTGGGTTTAAGGGGGGTTAGGGAAGCCAGCATTCCCTCCCACCTTCTTTGCCTTGCTCAGTATGTTCATTCGTGATCCTGTCCCTCACATCTTCCTCTATAAACATATAGAGCAACAGCCAACACCGTAGACAGCAACAAAACCCGGAGTCCCATGCATCTTCTGGAGGGAGCCTGCTGGCACCCTCTGACTGTCCTCATTAAGGATTCTTTTGGTGCACACAGAAGTTACTTCTATAAACATTTTGTGCAGACGGAAGGTGAGTAAGTCGAGGGATATTGATGTTTTCTCTCAGTTCCCTTTTGGGGGATCATGGACAAGATGCTTCCCACCCCTTCAGCATCTTCTCCTCCTTCTGGTACCTTATGAGTCAGCCCCTCAGCTTCCTCACAACTGGGTCACCTCGATGGTGGGCCTCTGCTGGGCTGACTTGGTCTAATCCTTCTGCTTTTCCTGTCTTTGGTTTTTTAGAAGTGTCGTTTCACTATAAGCACCACTAGGACAGGGATGTTAGAGTCCAAATGCATGGCCCTTCTGGTAAAAAGAACACGGTAGAAAAATCTGCCCATCTTTTCCAACATTTGTCCATTGTGCTCCTTCTACAGCTAATCTTCCTCTATAGAAACATATTACCCCTGAGTAACTGATTGAAGATGCAGAGAATATACTGTGTTTACTGAAAAAAAAAAAAGACTCCACAAAACCAAAGACGATAGTAAAGAGCATTTACATAACTTGGGGTGGCTGGGTGACACAGTGGATGGAGCACCAGGCCTGAAGTCAGGAAGACCTGAGTTCAAATCCAGCCTCAGCCACTTATTAGCTGTGTGCCACTGGGCAAATCACTTCACCTGTGTGCCTCAGTTTCCTCAACTGTAAAATGTTATGGGGATTAAATGAGATAGTAATTATAAAGTGCTTAGCGCAGTGCTCAACACATGAGAAGCGCTGTGTAAATGTTGGCTATTATTATTATGTGGCAGATTCCGGTTTACAAATATTATCTCATTTAATTATCACCACACTGGGAAGCAGATGGTGTCATTATTGTCCCTGTTTTACAGATAAGGAAACTGAAACTGAAGGAGATCACATGACTTTCCCAGAGTCATACACTGTCCCAGGCTGAGCTCAAGGTCTTCTTTGGTCTTCCTGACCCTTTTCAAGGCTTTCTTCCATCCAAACTATGTAACTTGAAAGCTCTAAGAACAGAGATATTCCTGTTCAACCACTCTTTGATAACAGTGTAGACACTCCCCAGCCCCTTCTAGCCCCTAGAAAGTGCACCCAGATCCAAAATCATTTCCATTTCCCGTTCTCCCAGTCTGTTTCCCACCAACTTTTCTGGTCTTTGGTCATGTCACTGCCCTTCATGTCTTCTCTGTTCTAGTCACACTGGCCAGCTGAGATAAGTCAAACCAGGACAGGGAGCCTGGCTGGGCCATCAGGGTGGGAAAGAGTTCCCGAGCTGGGAGAGGGTGATGGTTAGTATAGGCAGAGGAGCACCTCCTTCAGGTCCCATGATCCTAGGATGAATAGTGAAGGTCAGAGGACTCTGTAGGTGCTGGTAGGCCGTAGGTATAACTCAGGAGCTCAGTTCACTTCTGTTGACTGCCTCCCCACCCCAAACTCAACTGTGTTGTAAGATGTGCAGACTTCCCAAAGCCCAGACTTCTGGCTGCCTCTGGTCTCTCTGGCCTCTGTCCTCCTGCCCCACACCCATCGCCTCTTAATCCCTGCCCTAATTCACCCAAATGTGATGTTCCATCTGAATTCAGTATCTGAAGAGCAAAGATATATTCCCGTTGAGATCAAAGCCAACTTGTCATCATCACTGGATTGCAGGCCACCAACTGCAGTAATGCTTCCTTCTATGATATGCCTGGACTGCTAGGGCCACCCTCTAGGATTGGGAAATAGAGCTTGCATCAGTAGGCTGGGTGACCCACTGTCCACTGTAGCCTCCTCCCACTGGGTGCCCTCTGGGGCCGAAGTACAGTGGGGCAGACTGAAAGACAGCCAGCTCGGCTCCTCAGGGCCCCAGGCCCACAAAGTTCCCTTGTGTCTGCCAAGCTGGCACCATTCAAGTCAACATATAAAGTAACAAGAGGCCAACAATGAGCCCTCCCAACTCTGAGCCCTCCAGGGCCTCCTTTATGAAAGTCTGTGGCTTGAAAGAGATGACCCAGGCCCCCATGGCTTTGCCTACTGTCTATAACTGGACCTCCTGGCCCTGTTCCAGGCTTGCTGGGGAGCACAAGCACTGTCCCTTCTGGGCCAGGGACAGACATGGGCTGGGTGAGTCTTGGGATGTGAATTTAGTTTTGTGACAGTCATATCCATGATTCACAGGGAAAATCTGAGGGCCTCTTTTTTAAACTGCATGATTTGGAGCCTCTTTGGAAAGCCCTCCTTGTACAAATACACCCAGGAGCCCTAACAGATGAAAAGCTCTCCAAAAACGGTTATTAAAAATCTATGGAGTGACTATCGCTGTTCTAGAAAAAGTGAGGCCCAAGGACATGGCCAACACAATCCTTACTGGGCAGATGGCATTGTGTGGGTCCTATGTAACAGGCTCTGCTTATATGTGGAGACAGAGGGGAGATAGAGGAAGCAGTGGTGGAGGGGAGCTCAGATAAAGGGGGGTTGATGTGTGTGTGGGTATGTGGATGTACATGTAAGTGGCAGGGGAGTTTAGCTGAGGCAGAGCAGGCTGCTGGGCTGGACACAGAGCTTCAGGTTGAAGGAGTGAGGAGGGAGGTCATGTATAAAGAGGAAAAAAGAAAGAAATGAGTTGTAAACCATAGAGTTATAGATGCATCATGGTGGAAGACAAGATTTGGAACCCAGAAGACCTAGATTTGAATCCCATATCTGACCTTTACTAACCGTATGACCCTGGGCAAATCACATAATCCTCATCTGTAAAATGGGAGTTAACATAGGACCTATGTCACAGGTGTTTTGTGAGGGTCCCATGAGATCATGTATGTAAAGCAATGCCTCCATAGGAACTATTGTTATTCAGATGGACTCAGTGGATCACAGGATGTCAGAGCTCAAAGGAAACTTAGAGCATGTGCAGCCCAATCCCTCATTTTGTAGAAGACAATGAAGCCTGGAGGGAAGGGACCTGTCCAAGGTTGTCCAAGCTCAGTGGCAACTTTCTTTGAGAGATGGAGACCTGTGTAGACCTGCCTCTCAGCTCTTGATGAGGGGGAGGGGAGGCCAGGAAGCAGTTTGTCAAAAAAAAAAAAAAAGATCTGGGCATCTCAGTGAACTTGCAAGCTCTGTAGGAGTCAGTGGTACAGTGTGGCAGCCAAAGAAGCAGTGGTCACCTTGGGTAGAACTGAGTGGCAGACCCTCCAGCAGAGAGGACTCAGTGCTGTCTCTGGGCCCTCTGGGCCCTCCCTGTTCTGCCCCATCAGACCTCATCTAGAGCAGCGTGTTCATTCCAGGGCACCATCGCTTGAGGCGGGCATTGGTGTACTGGAGGGTGCCCCCAGAGAAGGACAGCTGGGAGGATGAAGAGCCTGGAGTCCTGGTCATGGGAGGCTCACTGGGAAGAAATGGAGATGTCCAGTCTAGAGAAGAGCAGCAGGGGAGGGGGGCCGGGGGAAGATGACTGCTCCATTTAAGGGTCTGAAGGGCAGATCTGGAGGAGGGATTAGCCTTTTCTCCTTCGAAGGTCAGGAACCAAATGAAAGGAAACATGGTTCTCAGAGGTGTGCAGAGGTGAGGGGGCAGCCTGGGGGGGGTTGGGAGTCCCCTTACTAGAGGTCTTGAAGCAGAGGAGGCTGGAGGGCCAGCCATAGTGCAGAGAGCTGGTCAGAAGTTGGATGACCACAGTTCAGATGCAGCCGAGCCTCAGCGACCCTTGATCTCCCTCATCTGTATGTAGGGTCATGGGTATAGAGCTGGAACAGAACCTTGTGGAGGGGGCTAGTGCAGCCTCCTTTCTACAGGGGAGGAAGTTGTTGGTGTTTGGCCAAAAGGGAAAGTGGCAGAAGGCTGGAAGGCTTCAGACTCCAAATGCAGGGCTCATGCAATGTGACAAAATGACCTCCATATTCCTGGAGAGAAGCTGCTGGCCTGGACAGCCAGTGGGCAGCTCATCTCTGCATCCTTTCAAACCCACAAAAGGCACATTTTCTTCCAGGAAAGTACAGGCTTTAAAGTGATCTTTTCTCTCTGCTGCCCTCTCCATGTTTCCTGTCCCTTTTTTAATGCCCTCGCCCTTTCCCTAAGGATTCCCCCCACAGTACCCAGGCAGTGGGCCCAGAGATGAAACCTGGGAGCAGGCAGGGCCCTGGGTGGCCAGGGCCACAGCCCTCCTGGGCATCAGAAGCCCTATTTGTTTTCTCCCTTCCTCACTATCTCTCTCCAAGGCCGGAAGCTTGAGCCAAGCCCTTATTAGCTCTTGGGGCTGGAGAGCCCACAAGCAAGAGATAGGACAGGAATTCTGTTGACCCAAGCCAGTGGCCCCATGTCTTAATTCTTGGTGCAAACTCCCCAGCAGCCGGCCCACAATGGGCCAGCAGGTCACACTCTGCCCTTTGAGGCTGAAGGAGTCTTGTCCATAAGCTCCTATGGCATTGTCCTGGGAATCAGAAGGGTCCTTCTGAGTGAGGGTGGGGTCTTGAGAAAAAAAAAGGAAATACCCCCCCACCTCTACCCCCCCCCCAGGCCTGCATGCAGCTTCTATCCCGTCCTGCATCTCCAGGCTGCCATCCCTTCTCAGGCCCACGTTGCCATAGAGATGTTGTCTGATCCATCTCTATTGAGTTCCCCCCCTCCCAGGGCCTTGAATGGACACTGAGGAGGGTAAATGTATTCAGTGACATTGAGCGGATGATTCTATTCTGTGGGATCTCTGCCCCATTTGTTTCCAGCCTTGTCTGAGGGTTGGGCCGCAGTGTTAGGCTTTGGGGGCACGTGCCCCCCTCGCAGGCTCGGAGTTAATGGAGGCCTTGTTTGGACCCACTGGGGTAGAAAGTGTTCTGCTGGGGAGGACAAAAGCTGGCGGGCCACCTCAGAGGCTGTTTGGGAAGGCTGTCTCTACAGGGCTCTCAAAGGAAATGGGAAATAACAGGGAGCAGAAGGGAACAGCCCCGCAGGCAGGCTCTGTCCAGCCCAGCCACCTCCTTTCCTTCTCTGGCACATCTGGACTTCCCACTAAGCTTGGGCACTGCCGAGGTGGGAGTTTTGCTGGTCGAGGGTTTAATTAGGCTGCCCTTTTCCTGCCCACTGAAGGAGAGCACCTCTGCCCCACCCCCTCCCAGCAGTGGGCGAGCTAGGGGACACAGAAGGCTCCTTGGGGCCAGCATCCAAAGGAGGTGAATGATATTCAACACAAACCCTCCCTTGCCAGATTGCTTATATAGGAGGCAATGCGGCGCAGAGCTCTGGGAGCTCAGAACCTGGGTTCATATCTTGCTTCTGACCCTTACTCTCTGTGTGGCCTTGGGCAAGATCAGCTGTGCCTCAGTTTCCTTCTCTGTATAATAAGGAGTTTGGACTATATGGCTTCTGGGGTCCCTTCCAACTTGAGAATGGTCCAGACATCACAAAATCTCAATTTAGGAAGGAACCTGACAGGCCAGCTGGCCTGGCCTTAGACCCTGGCAGGAAGGCAGCTTAACCCCATGCAGCATCCCGGATAGCTGGTTCTGCCAATTTCTTCAGAGGCCTCCTTAAGGGTTAGGAAGGGACATCGAGGAGAAATCATATTGGGAATCCACGAACATGTATTTATCCCCTCCCCTCCCCCAGCACCTGCCTCCCCCCCACCTCCTGGGACTAAGCAGCGTCCACCCGTGTCCATATCAGACACAGCTTTCATCGCCCTACCTTCACCTGCCCAAGCCTCCCCTCCATCCTCCCCAGCACAAGAAACCATGGCAACAAGCTTTGCTGAAGCACCTACTGTATGCCACACACTGGGCTGAGGGCTGAGGTTACAAAGAAAGGCAGAAAGAGACCCTGTCTTCAAGAACATCCCATTGCAATGAGGGAAACAACATGAGAACAGCCAGCTGGGCCGGCTGAAGTGGGGGTGGGGTACCCCCAGGGAGAGACAGGAGGTGGCAGGTACTGGGCAAGTCAAAGCACCACCATGTGCCCTTGACCCTGATAGCCCATGACCCGAGAGCTTTGGGGGTAGCCACGCTTCTGGCCCGGGGAAGCTGCCCCCATGGACCCAGAAAAGGAAATTCTCCCCTCAAAGTCCTCAGCCTGTCCAACAGCCCAATGTTACGTTAAGGAGACACGAGAATCTGCTTCACTGTTGCCCAGTAAAGCCCGGGGGACCTTTCCATGGGACGTGCAGCTGAAACCCTCCCTAGGTGCTCACTCTCTCCTCATTGGGATGGAAGCTCCATGAGGCTGGAGCTGCCCCACGTTTCCCTTTGTGTCCCCAGCACACAGTCCAACGATGTGTACTCAGTAAGTGCTTAATAAACACTTTCTTCACTGGATCCAGTACAAACATAACATCTGTGGGATAAAGTCGAGATAATTGAGAGCAGAAGGACATTGGAATGAGGGGAACCAGGAAAGGCTTCTTTAAACAGAGATATTCTTGATGACTGGTTTTGTTTCATCCCCATTGTCTTCTCCAGCATCCCCCCCCCCAAGCTATTCCATAGAGACAAAACAGAAAAAGAAGAGAAAAAAAGCAGCACAAATGACCATACGTTGAAAAAGTCTGCAAACAAAGTCAACAGGAGTGGAATGAGGAGGGGGAGCTGGAGGGTGTCCTCTCCTGGCCCTGCATAGGAGGAGGGGCTGGGGAGGGGTCCTCTCCCACATCTCCTAAGTCCTGTTTCTTCTTTATAATTGTGTGACTTTCCCTTTTAATATGGGGGTGGGGGGGTGGGCCTGGGTAGGGAAGGTTCTTTCCATTTGCATTACCTCAGTCACTGTCTGCAATGTTTTCTTGGCTCTGCTGACTTCACTCTGCATCTGTTGGTATAGAGATGATGGAGATAACCAGCTTTTTGTGCTTTTCCACATTCATCATATAGATCATTTATTACAGAACAGGAACACTCCATTACATCCCTGTGTTATAATTTGTTTAGCCATCCCTAATCAATGAGCATCTACTTTGCTTCTAATTCTTTGCTATCACTAAAAGTGCTGCTATAAATATTTTGGTGTATGTGAGGAATTTCTTCAGATCAATTACCTTCTCGGGGTCTAAACCAAGTAACAGAGTCAGTGGGTCAAAGGGTATTGACATTTTCATCACTTTGTGTGCGTAATTCCAAATTACTTTCCAAAATGGTTGTGCCAACAATGCACCAGTGTGCTTAATCACGGGACATGATTTTGTAGAAGGTGTAACTTTGTCTGTGACCTGAAAGAAGCCGGAACATGGAGAGAGAGAGAATTCCAGACCTGGGGGTCAGCCAGTGAAAATTCATGGAGCCCAAAGATGTAGTGTCCTGCACACTGGTGTGCTGGTGATATTTAACAACCGCTCACTGAAAACAAATCCTCATGGCCCAGCTTTAAGTTCAATCTGCATTATTAAATGCTTCCTCGATTTCTTAAGCTGAGACAATCAGCGAAACAGTCAATCAAACCCTGATCTGCAGCACTGTCTATTTCCAAGGTGCAAATGCTCATGCTGAGCATTTAACAATCACCTTTCGAGACTCGGTTTGAGCAGTTCTAGCACACCTTCGTGCAAGGACAGCCAGGAGGCTAGTGCCACTGAGTTGTAGAGTTCAAGGAGGAGAGTAAGGTGTGAGAAGAATGGAAATGTAGCAAGGGGTCATGAAGGCCTTTAAACCAATCAATCAATGAACAGGTATTTATTAAGCACTCCTTTCGTTCTGAGAATCTTAGCTGGAGAAGAGTATGGGAAGGCTAGTCAATGCAAATGGTAGATGGTGTGTGTGTGTGTGTGTGTGTGTGTGTGTGTGTGTGTGTGTGTGTGTATTGGAGAACAAGACAGCAAGGAGATATAGAATGCCTGGGTTGGAGGTGGGGTGGGAAGAGTACGATGTAGGAAATCGAAAAGGTGCTGAGGCGCCTTTACCACTGGTATCCAACTAAGGATCCCTGGGGCTACACATTGACTTAGGAAACTGCATATTAACATTATCTGTTCTCTTGTGTTTTTATTTATCATGTTAAATGTTTCCCAATGTCATTTTAATCTAGTTCAGGTTGGACTCGGCAGTGTTGCAACCTGTCTGTCTGGCATTCCTACTTTAAATGACAGCAAGCATTTATTAAGCACCTGGTACGCACCAGGCACCATACTAAACACTGGGTGTACAAAGAAAACTAAAAGAGAGCCCCTGCCCTCAAGGAGCTCACAGTCTAATGGGGGAGATAACGTGGAAAAGACTGTATAAAGAAGCTATGAAGAGGATACATTGGAGATCCCCTCAAAGGGACAAGACGCTTGAATTCAGGGGGACCAGGAAAGACTCCCTGAGGGATTGAGGAGCTGATGTTGGGTCCTGGAGGCTGATGAAGGGGATATGATCAGATTATGCTTTAGGAATCTTATTTTGGCTCAGAGTGGAAGAGAATGAAGTAATGCTGAAGTGATCAATGTTGATTGACTGACTGATTGGATTGAAGTGAGGCATGGTGACCAATTAGGAAGTCTTTAGAATAGCTCAGGCAGGAGGGAAGGAGAGTGGGGCTAGGATGTTGTTAAATGCCTTGTTAGTGGAGGGAAGAGGACAGACAGCTGAGATACCGTGGGGTTAGAAATGTTAATGTTCGGCAATTGATCAGTTATGTGAATTGAGTACGAATGAGAAGTCCAGGATGACACTTAGATTGAGAGCGAGTGACTGGGAGGATGGTGGGGCCCTGGAGAGCAAAGAGGAAAGGGGTCTTGGGGGAAGACCCTGAGTTGCATCCCCTGCCCTTTTGATCTCCTCTGTCCCTAGTGCAGCAATACACAATTTCATCCCACCTAAAGGGCAACAGGGGTCGGGCATGGAGCGGGCACCCCACCACACACATATGTATCTCTTTCCCAGTGTGAGAAAAAAGATGTTCATGAAATTGTCTGTTTCCACAGAAGTTCATGTAAAAACAGGATAGATCTAGAGCTGAGAAGTACCTACAGGCGATGCTCCACAGTGCGAAACAAGGGGAAAATGCCTGTGGATTAGTACGCCCTGATTAGCAGGTATTCTCTAACTAATAATAAAATAAGTAGTATATTAGCACATGCGTTATATTAGATTAGATCAATGATAAGTACTGACAGACAGCCAGCTGCTGCTCTGGCAGCCGCACGTGCTTGACGAGTCTGTCTGACACACCTGAAGCCGTTAGAGTGTCTGACACACCGGCAGGTAGAAGAGCTTGCTCTCGATTCCGTATCTCCTTGGGAGCAGCACGCGCTTCTTGCCAGAAATGAAACAAACGCCCTCCTTCCTCTGTTCACTGCCTTTGAGGCAAGCACTCTGCTTGTTTCTGTCACCGGTCCCAGGTCGAAGCCCAGTGAGTGCTGCTTGTGTTTGCCAGGGTGCGGCCAGGGCAGGGCCAGGGAAAGGAGAAGGCAGAAACCTTCCCAGCCTCTCTCCATTGGCTGCTCTTCAGATCTGATCCCCATCGGGTTTGTTCAGATGGGTTCTGGGCTGCAGATGTTTGTGGTTTTGCTAAATCCCTCTCTGTGGGAAGCACATCAGCCTGGCACGAGTGAGCCCTGCATCTTGTCTCTGTAGATCAAGGCCAGGGCTCTGGACGACAGTCGTCCCTGGTCTGCCTCTGGTTTGCCTCTGGTTGTCGCCCCCAGGCAAGGGGACCCTGGAGAAGTCTCTCGCTAATCCTGCCGTCCGTTTGGCTCCAACATGGCCCATCGAGGGAGGTCTGAAAGCACTGGGGCAGGGCTGCCAGCCTCAGCCCAGAGGCGTGCTTTGGCTCTACTCCTAGACATCTGTGAACCTGGCTCAGGGACTTTCCATTGTGTTGGGCTGAAGGACTGGTCTAGCAAAGCTGTCTGCCTCCATGTGAAGCTGAAGTCCCAGAAGAAAGCTCTAGGTGGCCTGGGGCTTTCCCTCAGACCTCTCCCACCTGATTCAGTGTAGGGACTGCTGACCTAATGGCAGAGCCCACTCTGAGGAGCTTAGCAGAGCCTCTGGCACAGAGGAGGCACCCCAGAAACGCTTGATTGACGTTGATTGAAGAGGGAAGACTGGAAGAGGATTGCAGGGTTCTCTCGGCTTCCAGGCCTCTGCTGGAGAACCAAGGCTCAGCCCACTCCAAGGTGGGGAGGTGCCCGGGATGTGAAATACCGACACAAGCAAAGGCTGGCCCTCCAGGGTTTGGGCCTCTCCTGGTGTGGCTGCTTTCTACTAAGGGCTCACCTCAGAGTAGCCAGGACCTCTTTCAAGTCTCAGGGGAACACACCCCGCCTCGCACCGTGTCCCACTTCCCAAGGCCTCCAGGGGCTGTGGTTCCCTCCGTTCCCCGTGTCACAGGCAGATCAACATCGGAGAGTGCTGGCCTTAGTCAGGAGACTTGGGCACTATTCTCGGCTCCAGCGGGCACTCCCTGGGTGACTCATGCTGCCTCTCAGTGCCTCAGTTTCTTCTTCTATAAAATAAGGATCATCCTACTTCACTTCCTACTTTGAAGGGTTGTTAGTGACAAATACACTTTGGAAACAGTAAACTGCCACGTAAATACAAGCAGTTATCGATAGTGCTGGGGTGGAATGGAAAGAGTCTTGGGGTTCTCCTGCCCACTGCCTGTGCTACGACCAACCTCCCAGGTAGGGTGAGGAAAGGGCTTGGGGAACCTTTAAGATCTACTGGAACAGGAGCTATTCACTGATTGTATTTAACAGGACAGAGAGAATTTGTTTTAATAAGTAAAGCTATGAAGCAACAGTTTATATAATAGGGGCATCTAGAACGCTGACATTTTGACACCTTCTTCTCCCTCTGCTTGTGGCCCCCCCACATGAGTAACAGACAGAATTATACATTTAAATCTGGAAGGGACATAAGAAGCCATCTACATCTACCTTAGCCCTTCATTTTATAACAGAGGAAACTGAGCCCCAGGCCAGTGCAGCAACTTGGCCGAAGTCACTCAGCTAGCAGTGACCAGAGTGGAATTTGAACCCAGATCTTCTGACTTCACATCGAGACTGCTCCCCGGCCCACCCAGCCTTCGGCAGAGGGACCTTCGTGGTCTGCCTTCTGGGGGAAGATGGTGAATTAAGGCACCTCGGAGATTTGTTCAGCTGCCCCGATCTCGATCTCGGAGGCCCCTGAGGACTGAAAGCTATTAGGGAAACCAGGAGAATTCTTCTAATTGACACTCCCTGTGGGCCTTAGCAAGGGAGGAGGGAAGAACCAAACACATAGCCTTGGGCATGTTTAGATACAACAGGAAAAATGCAAACCATCTGTCTATGCTTATGCTCTCCGAATCATGGCTACGATACATAAGGATGCACACGCACGGCACTCTTCTTTGGCCTTGGGTTTCAAAATTAATTCAGACCAATTGGGAGGATATGACTGGGAAGGGGATGCTCAACTTTGGGGCGGGGGTGCGCCCCATAGCATTAGGTGTAGGTGATATTCACCAACCTCCCTGGAAGAAGCAGAGGGCAGTGGGAGAGGAAGGATTAGCTTCTGTCCATTTTAATGAAATTATGTCCATTTTCCTTCTTTCCCCTCCTTTTTCTCCTTCTCCTCCTCCCTCCTCCCCTCTCCTCTCTCCCCTTTCCTGTTGTTATTACTATTATTTTGTCTGTATTGACGGCGTCATTATAGGGAATTCCCAGTGAGGAAAGTCCATCCTTTTCTGACAACCATGCGTGTCAGAGATTTTTCTGACTCTGAGGCTGATCCTTTTTCCATCATGCTTTCTGCCTGCCATGGTGGATGGGGCACTAGAATTGAAGTCAGCCTTGGTTCAAATCCTGCCCCAGATATTTATGAGCAGCGTGATGTTAGGAAAGTCACTTAAATTGTCTCAGTTTCCTCAGTGAAGAGGTTGGACTTGAGAGCCTTAGAGGTGCCCTGCAGCTCCTGATCTATGGCTTTTAAATGGTAGTGCAGATGTTATTATCCTCCAGAGAAGGCAATGATGCAAGTCTTCAGCCCTGGGGAGAGGTGCTCCCTTGCATTATACCTGCCTCCCTGGCAAAGACAATGAGGTGGAGATAGAGAATTCTCTTTCTATCCATCCGTGTTGTTAGACACACACAAATGATGATGACTGTTATAACACGCGTAAGCTTGGAGGATTCTTATTCCATTGTAACACATGAAACCTCAGACCCTGGAGCTGGTCCATCTCCTCCTAAAGGAGTCATGATGAATTGTCTAATGCCATCCTCGTGAGCCTCCGCTGGCTCCCAAAATGATTCAGTCTGGAACAACAGATCAGCCAGCCTTCAGTAAATTTTAACCAGGGAGTATTTACTAGGATGGGACAGTCAGAGATGGCGTGGGGGAGTGGGGAGCAGGCAGGACTGCCAGATGAGGTGCTGGCATCAATACTCACCTGTGCCGTGACCCCAAGTCCGCCACTGCACTAGCCCTGTCTGTGGCTCCAGAAGGGGGACCCAGCTTCTTCTTTCGGGAAACTTCCCAGGCAAATCCATCCTCCAGCAGGGACTGTGTTCCCATGATGTCCCTCTACAAGAGCAGGCAGATTCCCACAGTCTGGAGAGCTCGCTTCCTGTTTCCGTACTGTATTTGCTTTCTGGGGGTGGGGGTGGGGAGTTTCTGCTCTGGAGGCTTTCTGCATTTGAGAGAGTGGAGACAGCACAGAAATGATCCAGCACCACTTTGCCTGCTAGTTAATGATTGATAATCTTTCCTTTTATGATTCCTGACCCCAGAAGCACAATTTATGAGCACTTTCTTATCTGGCACATACAGCAGCACAAAATGAGGCATGTAATGTACTAATTTAGGGCCTGCTTAGCATAACTGGGCCTCCTCATCCTGCACCATTCCCTCCTCAGATGTATGGCAATGCTGTCTCTGTTAAATCATCCTGTACTGTGTTTCACGGCCCCTTACAGCTTGGGAATCAAGGGGAGACAGACAAGTTCCCCTGAGCTCCAAAGGAAGAGGGGCTCCTTTATTTTCATGAGGGTGCCAGCTCAGGGAAAGAAGGGCTCATTCTCCAGGAGACCTGAGCACCCACATCACAATTCTCCCCTGCAATGAGTTGTAGGCTGAGACCCCCAGTGTGGGCTGAGATGTCCTGGGCCCCCAGCATGGCCTGAGCCTGGGTGAGTCCCATATAAGACACTGAATTCTGGTGACAAATGGCATGAAGGCTCCATCCCAAGTCACAGAGTCTGGGTTCAATCCCCAGAACCTGTGTGGATCCCCAGATCTCTGCTGCACAGGGTCAAAGAATATCTATGGGGGGAGGGATTGGGGTGGCCCCATTCTGCTCTGCATTGGGACTAGAGCTTCCTCCACAACTTCTCTGACAAGTGAGCATTCAGCCTCTGCTTGGAGCCCACCACTGAAGGGGAGCTCCCTACCTCCTGAGGGAAAGCTCACTATCTCCCGAAGCAGCCTCTTCCATGCTAGGACAGTTCTCATTGTTAGGAAGTTTTTCCTTTCATTAGGCAGAAATCTACTTCTCTGCAACCTGGGCTCATTGCTCCTAATTCTGACCTTTGGAGTCTAGCAGAAAACATCCAGTCTTTCTTTAATATAACCATCCTTCAGATGCTGGAAGAAAGTTGTCCTATCCGCCTGATTTTCTTTTCTCCAGGCTAAACATCCCCAGTTCTTTAACTGCTCCTCTTGTACATGAGCTCATGGCCCTTTGCTGTCCTGGCTGCCTTTATGAACACTCCTGAGCTTAACAGCATCAGGCCTAAAATGTGGCATGATTGTCCAGATAAAGTCGGAGCAGGACAGTGCACAGCGGGACCAAAGCTTCTATTCTTGAAAGGTATGCATCCATTCATACAGCCTAGGGTCATGTTAGCTTCTTAGCTGCTAGCTCGCTCACTTTATGTGTGCAGTCCACTCAGATACCCAGATCTTTTTCTTCACCAATTTTACATTTATGGATTTGATTTTTTAAAGCCAAGTAAGACTTCACATTCAACTGAGTTAAATTTCCTCTCATTTGATGAAATGTCCTTATTGCTTGTATGACTCTATTAAGGCATCTGTTTCCTCCTCTGTGAAACAAGGAGCACCCTCTATGTGTTCTCCTTGGGGAGGTTTAGCTCCCATGGGTTCCATGTGGCTGATTCCTGGATGTATCTATCAAACCCCAATCTCTATCTTGAGCTTGAGGGGCTCATCACCAACTGGCTTTTGGACATTTCCAAGTGGATGTCTCAGAAACGTCTGAAAGTCAGTGTGTCCAAAGCATAATTCTTTCTATTTTCTTCAAATCCAGCTCACCTCCAGACTTCCCCAGTTCCAGCGACAGCAGCAGCACCATCCTTTCTGTCATGGAAGTATCCATCCAGGTGACAGCTAGATGGGGTAATGGATAGAATGCTGGACTAGGAGTCAGGAAGTCCTGAATTCAAATGCTACCTTATATGTTTATTAGCCAAGTGACCCGGAGCAAGTCATTCAACTGTTCTGTGCCTCAGCTTCCTCACCTGCAAAAATGAGGGTGATGAACTGGGTGGCCTTTAAGGTCCCTTCCAGGTCAAAAGCTGGTCTCGTGGCTAATCAGTCACCATGCATTTATTAAGCCCCTGCCATTTCCCAGGTGCTATTTGAGGCACTGGGGATACAGAGACAATGTGACAGAATACCTCCTTTAATGGAATTATGCTTGAATGCCTTTTATAAAGGCACGTGTCGCAATGTAAACAAAGTCAATACAAGGCCATTTTGTCTGGGCAGGCTTTGGCAGCTGGGGGTGATCGAGAAAGGCTTCAGCTCGACTTCAAAGGAAGCTAGGGATCCTAAAAGACAGAGGTGAGGTGAGAGGGCACATCAGGCATGGGGAGCAGTGATGCAAACAGCCCGAGATGGAAGATGAAAGACTGTGTGAGGAACAGGAAGAAGGCCATTTGGGCTGCAATGTGCAGGGTGTGAAGGGCAGTAACATGCGATAAGGTGTGATAGGCAGAGGAACAGTAATTACCCCGGCCCCTCGGCCCCCAACTCTCCCCGTGCTGCCTGGAAGCCACGTGTGTTACCTTCCCCCTTTCCCCAGGGTCCTCAGTACCCCTAAGGGGCTTGGGGGCATCCAGGTTCTCTGACATTGGCTTAAGTCCCCATTGGGTACATCCCCCATTTTAGGAGTCCTCTGAACTCTGGTTCCATCAACCACTCATCAGTCAGTTTAGCTTTTACATAGGAATATTGACTTCAAAGACACAGTAGGAGCAAACATACCAGCATTCCTAGATAGCATAGTTCCACCAAGTCCCAAGTCCCAAGTCCTGGGCTCAAAGCCTGATACTCTGGCTTCCCAGAGGGGCTGACAAGAACATCCCAGTTTAGGATCCTGGCTCCAGAGTTCTCACGGCTTAAACTTCCAAGTCCAGGGACTCTACCACCTTTGCCCAGAGCCAAAAAGGAGAAACAAAATAGACCAGAGGCCCAAGCCTATTTCTACAGGCCATAAGACCTAAAGGAGAGGTGGAAGGAGGCTCTTCTTCCCACCCAGCCTAGTTCATGGGGTGGCCACGTGTGATCACTGCAAACTTTATATTGTTTGATGAAACAGTTACAATGTTAGGACTCCAACATGGGATCACTTAGGCTAAGTGGACCTAATGTCCATAAAGGTACATTGGCTGAGACGGACAAGTCAGTCCTTTTGAACAGCTTTGATTTCTGCGAACAATGTCACATCAGGCTTTGGGTGAACAAGATCTTCAACCCCTGCCTACTGTCTGAAAGGGAGAGTGAGTCTGGCCCTGTCTGGTGGCTATGAACACTCAGTACTGGCCACGCAGCCGATGGAGAGAGACTCTCCCCACCCCTGTGGTCGGGGAGCTTGGAACGTCTTCCCTCAGGAGCAAGCCTCTGCTGGCCCCCACCTAGGTTGCTCCATCTCAGATGATCCCCGTTGCAGTAAGTTGGGGCCACGCTGGAAAGTCTGTAAAGGCCAAACAGAAGAGTTTATACTCGGTCCTGGGTTCAACAGAGAGCCAGGAGAATTGTTGGTCAGTGGAGTTACATGGGGCAGCCAGTGTTTTCAGAAAACCACTTTGAGGGGCAGCTAGGTAGCACAGTGGATAGAGAACTGGCCCTGGAGTTGGGAGGCCCTGAGTTCAAATCCAGCCTCAGACACTTGACACTTAGCTGCGTGACCCTGGGCAAGTCACTTAACCTCAATTGCCTAAAAAGAAAAAAAGAAAAAAAAAAAAGAAAGCCACTTTTAGGGAGATGATTTGGAGGCTAATGCCATAGTCCAGGCGAGAGGTTAGAGGAATGGCTAAGTGGAAAGAAGGGAATGGATTCCAGAAATGCTGTGGAGGTTTAGAGATCTAGGAAGTGATTAGCTATGTGGGGAGACTGAGTCAGAATAAAGCCAAGGTTGTGAACCTGGATGACTGAGGATGGTGATACCTTTGACAGAAAAACAGAAATTTAGAAGACAGGCGGGTTAGAGGAAGAAAAAGGAATGAATTCAATTTGGGGCATGCTGAGTCTGAGATGGCTAGGAGACTTCTAGTTCTTTGTGCCCAGTAGACTAGGGATGAATATACAGATCTAGGAGTCATCTGCATACAGATAATGATGGCATCAATGGGAACTGATGAGGTTGCCAGAAGAATGTAGAGCCCAGGATGGATGTTACCATGCCCTGCCCACCCCAGCCCAGCCCCACCAATGTGGTCCTAAGTCTCTCCACATCATTTCAGCCAAACTGAGAAAAACCTGCCACCATTTCCTTGGCCAGTCTTCATTTCCTCCCTGAGCTCCAGTCCTATAGGTCAGTCAGTGAATATGCCTTCGGTTTCAAGTGCTGATGACAGGCCGGGCACTGTGCAAAGAGCTTCAGTTACAAAGAAAAGCAAAAGACAGACCTTCCCTACAAGCTGACTGGGGAGATGATACGCAAACAGCTGCTCAAACTCTCAGTAGGGTACGTTCAAGGTGGCCAACAGAGGGCAGGCGAGTCATCAGACATTTCAGACTGACTTCTGACCTTTCCCTCCCCTGTCCCCCAGACAGGTACAGAGCTCTGCTCTCTAGAGCTCTCTCCTCCCATATCTCTGCTCTAGGGTGTCAGAAGCTGTTTTGTTCAGTCAGCATAAAGGGGACAGTGGTCTTGAACCTGTACTTGGCCGTTTAGCTCCTTCCCAACAAATGCTGATTAGACAAGGAACTATTGCAAATAGCAAATGGTGAGTAAGCCCAGTGACCCAAGCAAACGGAAATTGGAGCAGTTATACAGGTGAGAATATACCAAAGAACATAAAAGACCAGATGAGCTCTTTAGCTGGCAACCAGATGGGATTTCAGCTAAGATACAGAGCCCAATGCCGCCCAAAAATTCTCTCTCCAAAATCTGTAGCGGGGCAATCTGGAAATCAGATATGTTGAGAAGCCAGCTTCCTCTACATACCTGCAGCTTGCAGTCTTTCCCCCTCCAGTCTCTGGAGTGGCCTCTGTCTACCTGTCTCCCGAGAGCTCTGGCCCCAACTCTGTCCCTTACCCAATATACTCAGCATCCTGTCCAGTACCCCATCTCCTTCCACAAATGCAGCCTCACACAAAGTGTTCCAGGCTTGATGGGAAGCCCTGTTTTGCTTTCCTTCCCATACTGCACAGTGCAGCCCAAATGGCCTCCCGCATGACACCTTCCCCTTTGCTTGGCTATCTATCACCTCATTCCAGGAGGCCAGCCCTTTCTACCTCCTGGTGGTCTAGTGGAAAGAGCCCTGAGAGAGTGGGGCCCTGGATTCACACCTTAATTCCACCGCTTTCCTCCTGGATTCTGTTGGGCGGGTCACTTCCCTCCTTGCCCCCTCAGTTTTCTCATCTGAAAAAAAAAAAAGCATTGAACGAGAGGAACTAAGGTTGCCTTCAAGCATGAACATTCTGGGAGCATCATTGATTGGACTGATGGGTCTTGAATCATAGATTTGGTGCTGGGGGAGCCCCTAGAGGCCTCATTTTACAGGGGCTGGACCTGAAGCCCAGAGAGCTTGAACTTTGCCAAAGTTTATACAGGTGGTGACAAAATTTGAACTCAAGGCCTGCGACTCCTGGTTTGGGCACTCTGCCTCAGCAGAGCAAGTGCTGGCATCTGCAAGCGGGCATGGTGTCAGCACTGCCAGGCTCTCTGCAGTCCAGGTGAGCAGGGGATGGTTCTGGACAGACTGGCACTCTAGGCCCTTCCACCAAAGATTCACCAGTCCTGGGCCCAAATGAGAGAGTAAAGACCCTTCCTGAGTCACTGTCTCAGGGTGGGAAGGGGACTTCAAGGATCACCCAGCCTGTCCTGTAACTGATCCGTGTCCCACTCCCCTCGCTCAGTACATTCCTGACAAGGGGCCACCCAGCATCTGCCGGAGGAGTTCTGGGGAGGGAACCCACTACCTCCCAAAGCTGGCCTCCGGGCGGAAGTTAAGTCAGTCTCTTCCACTCCTCACTCTTTGTCCTGACCTCTGAGACTAGACAGAAAAAGCCTACTCCCTCTTCTACAAGACAGTCCTTTAAACACTTGGAGCAATTGATCCTGCCCTCCCCACGCCTTCCCTTCAGCATTCCAAACACCTAGCTGCCTCCAGACGTACCTTCTGTGGCCTGGTTGCCCATTTTCTTATCATGCCAGTTGAGGAAGCAATGCATGATTCCAAAAGGCCAATATCCCCCCAGTCTCTCATCCCTACCCCCCCCCCGGGCTCCCCACAGGCAGAGCTGACTCTAGAAAATGCCTCCTTTCAGCCGCCTCTGCCAGGACAAATGAGGCCCTCTGGCCACCTCTCTTTGCCAGGATAAAAATGATCATTTTCAATAACCCAGAAGAGTGTTGGAAGAAAGCTCCCAGAAGTTTCCATTTTTAGCTCTGGCCACAAACAAGAAAGTTGTTTAGAAAAGAGGGGCAGCCAGATGCCAAACCTCAAGCTCATCCTGGGCACAAGCATCCCAGGTACTGTGTTCACTATATGCTCCAAGCCACCCACCCTGCAGCCCCAGCTTCTGAGCCCTGCTTCTCCAGACTGACCTTGTCTCCCATTCCTGAGCCTTTCTGCTGGCTGACTCCCACGCCTGGAATGCTCTTCTTCCTCCTTCCATCTCACCGCCTCACTACCTCTGCATGCTCCGCCTTCCTTCAGATTGCAGCACCTTCTGCACCAGGGTTCTCCATTGCGATACGCCCGGGTATGCTAACCTGGGCCCACAAACCCGGGAGCCCCCTTCTTTCTGACGCTGCTGTGTCTTTCCTCCTCCCCTCGCCCCCATTCCCCTTGTCCTCCAGATCAAGCCAAGCTCTATGGCCAGGAGAGGGCGCCCTTGGCTCTCAGAAGGTTTGGAGCCCACGGGAAGATGCCGGACAGGCAGATGGTTTCTCCCTCACCCAGGAGGGGCACTTTGCCGACGGCTGGAGATGAGAAATTGATGCATCCCATTTTGACCCCATTTTGCCAGACAGGAGGATCTGGGGGAGGAAAAGGTGCTGGGCTTTCTGGGGACGGCTGGAGCAAGTACCCGTCCCGCCCGCAGCCCAGGCGCAGCTGTGTCGATGTGTTCCCCGAAGCCACAGGGGCTGGAGGCGGGGGGGGGGGGGGGCACAGCTGTCTGTTGTCCAGTCCTCCCCTGACACTGGGACTGGGGCCCCACTGGAAAGTTGAGATGGGCTTATTTTCCTGGGGACTAGACCTGGACACCTACACAAGAGAGATGTCTAAATTGTGCAATCCTGGCGGAGACGAGAGCCCGCCCAGGGTCCTGAGCCTGAAACGGTGTTGGGGGAAGGGGCGCAAGCAAGAAGGGGCTACGTCAGGTTAGGGTGGCCTAGCCATAGCCCTGCAGGACCGCAAGGTTCAAGTGCCTTATCAGTGATCCCCGTCACAGCTCCCGTTCATAGAGCACTTTAAGGTGGGCAAAGTCTGCCAGGGGCAGGAGGAGCTGGGGCGTCTCCAAAGGGAGGGAGAGGAGGAAAGTAGCAGGATAGACCGAGGAGTCAAGAAGACCTCGGTTCCAACCCTGCCTCAACACTTAACAGGCGCATGACTCCCCTGCGCCCCTGTTTCCTCACCTGTAAAATGAGGGCACTGGCCGTAAGGGACTGAAACAGTCCTGCCTGCTCTAAATCACGTAAAGGAGATCCCAGACAGAGACAACTGGCCTGGCCTCTTCATTCATTTCTTCTCTTTCTTTCTTTTCTTTCTTTCTCACGACTTTGGAAGAATAAACAGACCCCCAGAAGCTTCCCCGAGTCAGGGGAGGCAGAGAATGTGAAAAATGCCAGAGTACCAGACACAGAGAGGTCCTGAAAATCCTCACTAATTGACCTTTCTGAAAACAGCTCTGGCAGCCTGGAGGAGAGCCTGGGAGATGTGTGTGTGTGTGTGTGTGTGTGTGTGTGTGTGTGTGTGTGTGTGCATGGTGTGGTGTGTGTGGTACAGTGTGGTATGTGTGTGAGGTGTGTGGTATGTGGTATGTGGTGTGTGTGTGGTACATGGTATAGTGTGTGTGTGTGATATGTCTATGTGTTGTGGTATGTATGTGTGGTATATGTATGTGGCGTGGGGGGATATGTGGGGGGATGTGGTTTTGTGTTGTGTGTATGTGGAGCCTGTGTGATATATATATCTATATCTATATATATATATCTATATATATATAGATATATATATCTATATATATATAGATATATCTATATCTATATCTATATATAGATATATATATATAGATATATATAGATATATATATGTGCTGTGTGGTGCGTGCAGCTCCTTGAAGCCGGGGGGATGAGGTCCACCTCTAGGTCCTAGGTAGCCTCCCTCCTCGGGAGTGTGAAGGGTGGGAGTCTAAGCCCCGGTAGCCAGCCCATGGCAGCTGTCTAAAGAGACCAGCTCTCAATGATCCATCCTCCAGGGCAGAGGAAAGCTGAGCTGGTGAGGATCCCAAAGTCTCAGAATCACCAAACCTTGGCCTGCAGGGGACCTCTGGTCCTCCTTTGAAAACGGCAGGTTGACATCAGGAGAGAAGGGAAGATTATGTGGGGAAGTGAAGGGGTTTTACAAACAAATGCAGATGATTTTTGTTAAACATAACACTAGTAACGTTGGACTGGCTGGGAACTCAGGCCCCTCCTGCCTCTAATAGCGCCTCTATGATCCTTTTTTTCACAGAGTCCTGTCTCCCTTCTGTTGCGAAAATCCTTTCACATCTCTGAGAAATGATCCTCCAATCTCCACTTGAATACCTGCAGAGATGGCCAGCTCACTACTTGAAGTGACTAGACTTCAAAAATCTATTCTTTTATTTTCTCTGTATTCTGAGCTGAAATATCCCATCTGGGGAGTGAACCTGCTTTCTCATCCCTATCTGACTCCTTCAGGTTTCAGAAGGTGGCTGTCCTGCTCTCCGTGTCTTGAGTAGATTCATCCTTCTTGGACCCAGAGGACTAAATAAGGAGCAGTGGGGAAGGGGGAGAGTTTGGGGGAAGATTTAGGCTAGACACTAGGGAAAAAGAAAAAGAAAAGAAAACTTTCGTAAGAAGGCACACTGTCCCCAAAATGACATGGGCTGCCTCAGCAGGAACTACTTTTCTCCTTTCTGGGTGGTAGGGAGGGAGTCTTCACCCCCTCCCCCACTTGACAGTGTTTTATTTTTTCCAATTACATGCAAAGATAGTTTTCAACGTTAATTTCTGTAAGATTTTGAGTTCTAAGGTTTTCTCCCTCCCTCTTTCGCTTTTCCCCTCCCCAAGACAGCAAGCAGTCTGATGTGTGCTATATGTGTACAATCATATTAAACATATTTGCACATTAGTCACATTGTGAAACAAGAAATCGGAGTAAAAGAAGAAAACCACAAGAAAAAAAAAAACAAGAAAAAAAGAGCAAATAGTCTGCTTCGATCTGTATTCAGACTCCATAGGTCTTTCTCTGGATGTGGACAGCATTTTCTGTCATGACTCTTTCAACATTGTCTGGGACCACTGTATTGCTGAGAGGAGCTAAGTCTGCCACAATAGATCATCGCACACTGTGGCTGTTACTGTGTACACTGTTCTCCTGGTTCTGCTCACTTCACTCTGCATCAATTCATGTAAGTCTTTCCTGGGGGTCTTTAAGTAGCCTCTGGACTCATCAGGTGTGTGGTAGAGGGCATTCTTGGTGAGGTCTGGCTTGGTGCAACCAGTCCCCTTCTCTCTTGGGGTGTTTAGAATTCTGAGTTGCTTTTTGTCTCCAGGCTAAAGATGCCCAAAGCTCTTAGACTGTTCTTCATCTAGCATTTCTCTTCCACCCAGTCACAGAACACTTTTAGATGGCTCATGTCAGTTGTTTCAGTCATGTCTGACTTGGTGACCCCATTTGGGGCTTTCTTGGCAAATATACTAGAGTAGCTTACTGTTGCCTTCTCCGGCTCATTTTTCAGATGAAGAAAGTGAAGCAAACATGGTTAAATGAGTTGCCTAGGGTGACACAGCTAGTAAGTGTCTGAGGCTGGATTTGAACTCAGGTCTTACTGATCCCAGGCCTGGATCTCTGTGTGCTGTGGCACCACCTAGCTGCCCAAGAACCAAAGGAACATGACTAGAGCTGGAAGGAAGCTCCTACAGTGACCTAGACCTTCTGGTCTGAGCCTCTCATTCATTTTGCCAAGGAAGAAACAGAGGCATGGGGAATGGAGGTGGGATCATGATGCCACAGGGGTACCAGGGAACCTGCAGCCTCCAGGCCACATGTGACCCTCTAGGTCCTCAGGTGTGGCCTTTTGATTGAGTCCAAGTTTTACAGGACAAATCCTTTATGAAGGAAGTTTGTTCTGTGAAGTTTGGATTCAGTCAAAGGGCCCACTTGAGGACCTAGGGGGCCAGGTATGGCCCTGAGGCTGTAGGTTCCCTACCCCAGCTCTAGATGTTTAATAAATATTTGTAGACTGATGGCCCCCAGGAATGACTGGGCCATGGCTTCTAGGTTAGAGAACAGCCTACTCATCTGCTCTGCATGTGGCAGTGATAGTTCTGGGTCCCTATCCAGCTTCGAGTGGTGTAGACACAACCAGAGTCAATTGATAGCATTTATTAAGCACCCCCTGTATGCCTGGCAGTGTCCAAAGCTCCCCTGGAGTCGCTGCTTCACCTTCACGCTTGGATTTCCCACGGCCCACAGGAAGGACACCTTGAACTGAACCTGGAGAGCCACCTGTCTTAGGCAGTGCCCAGAGCACTGAGCCCAAGTTCAAATCCAGCCTCACTTACTAGCTGTGTGATCCTGGGCAAGTCACTTACCCCATTTGCCCCAGTTTCCTCATCTGTAAAATAATCTGGAGAAGGCAATGGCAAATCACTCCAGTATCTCTGCCAAGAAAACCCCAAAGGGCGTCTTGAAGAGCTGGACATGACTGAACAACAATAAATGTCTTATTTGTACATAGGTGTTTGCAGGTTATCTCCCCCATTAGGCTGTGAACTCAATGAGAACAGGGACTGTCTTGTGCCTTTCTTTGCCTCTCCAGTGCTTAGGGCTATTCCTGGCACATGGTAGGCACTAATGTTTGTTAACTGACACTTGGAGTGACTTCTCAGCCAAGGTTTTCCAAGATTCCCAATTTAAAGGCAAAAGACAAAAATCCAGCTCATTTTTCTTGATAACTATTTCATTTCTAAATTTTGCAATCATAGGACCATACATTTAGTGCTGGAAGGAACCATCAGGTCACCAGGTCCAGATGCTTCACTCCGAAGAGGAGAAAGCTGAGGGTTTCCAGACATCTTCTGGAAAGGAGACAGTTTGCCAAGAGAATGCAGCCTGAACTCTCTGCAGCTTCCAATCCATGCTGAGCCCAGGATTTCAGGCAACCAAATCTTTTCCCTGCCATTGGCTTCCATATGTGATCCTGGGCTCCCAGAACACAAAGGTCATATATGATTTACCTCTGCATCTCCTCTAGAACCTGGCATCCATCTCCCTCCAGAGCAAGTTCTGACCAATGGTTATGGAAAGGATGAGTACTCATTCATGGAAGCTCTTGCCAAAACAGCCTCAGGGTATTGGAAGCCTTGCCTCCCCATGGTGCTGGGAGAATGGAGCTCTCATTAGCCCCATTTTACAAGTGAGGAAACAGCTAGTGAGTGGCAGAAGCAGAATTCGAACTCAGGTCTTCAGAACCTATGTCCTTGCTCTTCTCCTAATACCATTTGCATAGGCGTTTGCAGCAGAGGTGGACTGCTGGTCAGTGTTAAACAACTGGATTTCCAAAAAGTAGGACATACTTTAAAGTTTCATCTCATTATGACCATTTTCACCATCACTTTCTTGATTCTGGGCAATGGACAAAATAATCAATGAAGCCTCGACGCCGAGCATTTGCTGATTTCTGAGGCGTAAATACCCAGATGGAAAACTTGACAACCGGCTCTCAGAACCTGGTGCTGCCCGGCTCCAGCAAAGCCTTGCTTGGAAAGGACCTGGGAAAGCCTGGTGGAGGCCAATCTCACTGAGGAAGAACCGAAGCCCCAGCTGGCCCAGAAGCCAGGTCGACTGCTTCCCAGACTGTGGCGCATCCATCCGTCACTCACCTTGTCATCAGCTCTGAGTGCTCCGAGGCATTAAGGACGGCACATTTAATGGTGTTGTGATATATGGTTAAAAATAATTAGCTAAACTCGAAGATGGCTTACTGCCTTTGCCTAATCATGTGGTGAAGGGTTGAACAAAGGAGCTAAGGAAGCGCTGCCCCCTCCCCCCGGCAGTCTGGAAGACTCAGAGTCTGGGAGCCCCTGAGTGATAAGGTGGGACGGACCTCAAAGTAGGTAGAGCTGAGGTGCTTCCCCGGGGAAGCTCACTAGACCATCAGGACAGAGTACTGCCCTGCCCTACTGCCCCGCCCCGCCCCCACGTGGTCCCTGCTTTGAGGCAGGGAGCTTGGGGGGGAGGGGCAGCCCCACAGGAGGCCCTGGAGAGTGACGTCTGAGGTGAGAAGAGGGAAGCTTGCTCGGCTGGCCGCCTCTCCTCATCCTCCTGGGGCATTGTGGATAAAAACTGCTGCTGTGGGGCTGGGGGTGTTTATTAGCCAGGGTAGAAGGAGTGTAAGCAGGCACATGAGGAAACAGAGAAAAGCTGGGCAGTAGGGAGTGTGGGGGGTTGGCCTCACTCTCTATTATCCAAGAGGAAATCTCGAGGGGAAAGCCAAGCAGCCCTGAATGCTGCGGCTGATCCTGGGATTTTGGAGGCTGTTTGTTTGTTTTGTTTTTTAATGTAAGGAATGACAAGAGTAGGTTGTATTTGCAGCTTTTGCCAGGGAGAGTTATAGGATGCCTCCTGGTCAATCAATCAATGAATTAATTTTAAAGCATGTATTAATCACCTACTGTATGCCAGGTACTATGATAGGTCCTGGGGCCACAAAGACAGAAAAAAACCGCAACAATCCCTGACTTCAGGGAGCTTTTGCTGGAACAGGAGAGACAACACTCCCATGGGGAGGGAAATAGAGACAAAGTGCTTTGGGACAAGGCAACCTGAGGGGGAGGGCCAAGGGGAGGAGGTCCAGCGGGAAAGGCAGGAAGCTGGAGAGGAATCGAGGCACAGGGCACAGAGCCAGGCCATGAAACCTGACATGGAAGGAACTACCCCAAGCCCATCATGTGATGGCTGGAGCATGGAGGGGAGGGAGGGGCCTGGAACTAACTCCCTCCTCCACTCCCCTTGAGAATCCCCAGGCTCCTTCACAGCACAGCTCAAATTCTGCTTTCTATCTTTTTTTTTTATAAACTTGGCATCGACTTATCTATAGTGGACTTTCTGTCTAGCCCCAGAAGACTGGAAGCATCTGGAGGGCAGGCATCGATGTTTCTTTTCTGTCTTGGTATTCCCAGAGCCTAGAACCATGCTTTGTTGAGTGCCTCAAACACCAGGAAGGGAAACACCAGGCACCTGGTCAGTGGCAGGGTGTGCAAAGCATTCAGGTGGACGAGCCTCTCTGGGCTGAGGGCTGCCCATCCCATCTGGCCACCCAATCTGCCCATCTGCACCCGACCTTCGCCTGTGCCTCCCAAGATCTGGAGCAGGTGCAGTGGCCACACCCCACCAGACTTCTGTCAGGCAGCTAGACCAGGGTGAGGGCTGGTGAGTTGGGGGGGTGTCCACTCTAAGCATGTGAAGACTTCCCCCAATGGAATGGGCAGATGAGAATAATTTGTGCCAGTGGCCACGAAGGGGGCTGAAGCAGGTTGTGCAGAGCGCCTGGGGCTTGGTCAGGCATCCAAGACGCCCAGGGCCCCCATCATGTCCTGGGCCATTGGCCACTGTTTTGATTTTTGTCCTGCTGCTGATCATGGAAGACCGGAAGAGAGAGCCAGGATGAGGACTTTGTGCTGCTCTGCCTCACTTAAATCCAAGACTTGGCCATACTGTAGCTGATCCTCTTCTGAAAGGGAGGACAACAACAATAATTAAATGTCAGGCACCATCCTAAGAGCTGTGAAGGCAAACATAAGCAAAATGGCAGAGCCTGCCCTCAGGGACCTTTTATTCTAATAGAGGAAGACAATACAGAAATGGAGCTGAAAGGGAAAGGTGGTAAAGTCCGAAGAGTCAGAAACAGCTGGGAAGACAATGACTGCTGGGTGGCCTGGGCCATCCATAAAATAGAAGCACTAGGAGGAAGCCCCCAGTGCGAGAAGGGGCCCAATATGGAGGGAAGAGATTCCAGGTGAGGAGGTCCGAGGGACTGAAGGAACAGACTTCGCAAGTGTTTATGAATTGTACTGAAGTCCAATGGACCTGCCTGACAGCCATCCTCACCTACTTGGGACCAGGAGGATGGCGATGGTCCCGCCTAGTGTGCAGGGCCCAGCATAGCACTTTCCATTTAGAAACAGCTTTTGGATCAAATGACGCACTTCAGACTTCACTGTTCAGGACTGTGTGTGTGCATGTGTGTGTGTGTGAAGTCCAATAATTCTCCTCATTATTTCCAGATGTTTGTGAGCACCGCCAACTCAGATTAGGACCAGGCACACCTAGGTCTTTGCCCTGGAGGTTTCTTTTTTAAAGCTTTCTGTGCTAGGAGGTCTAAGACTGAAAAGCAAAGTCCCATTTATATCAAAATATTTATAACGAGATCTTTTTTGTTGGAAGAAATAACTGGAGACAAAATGAACGCCTGTGGATTAAAGAATGGCCAGACTGGGCTAAGGAAATGTAACGGTGCATTACTGTGCTGTAAGAAAAGGCAGATAAGAGGAATTCTGAGAAATAAGGGAAGAATTGTATGAACAGTTGCAGAGGAAAGGAAGCAGAACCAAGGAAAAACAGACAAAATCATGGCAATGATGCAAATGACAGCAATCCACTAAGGCGGCCAACTGCAGCTTAACTGCAGCCTCGGCTCCAGAGAACAGATAATGAAAAGCACATTCCCTGCTCTTGGGCACCCAAGTGGTGCAGTGAATAGAGCACAGGGCCTGGAGTCAGGAAGACCTGAGTTCAAATCCAGCCTCAGACACTTGCTAGTTGTGTGACCCTAGCCAAGTCACTTAATCCTGTTTGCCTCAGTTTCTTCATCTGTTAAACGAGAAGGATATGGCAAACCACTTCAGTGTCTTTGCCAAGCAAACCCTAAATGGGGCCTCAAAGAGTTGGATATGTCTGAAGCAGCTAAACAACAGCTCTTGGTGAAAGGGCTGGAGCGCCTGGGATGGTCAGATGAACAGCTCCCAGCATCTGGGTGGCAGAAGAGGGTCCAGCTTTGGCAGCCTTTCGTGAGGGAGGCTGGGGGAAAGGGGATATTGGGGGAGCATACCAAGACACGAGTAAATACAATCCTAGAGTTAAAACTTGAAAACTCCATTTCTGGGAGCAGGCACCTCTCTGCCTTCCTTCTATGGTTGGCTTGGTTTTCTTGGATTAGGGTGGGGGTGGGACTTAGCCCTGAGTTGGGCTGGGATTAATGGCCAGACCTCAATGGTGGGAATTCTCTCCTGGTGACTCCAGGTTGGTTGCCATGCAACACAGGCAGCCATCGAGTTGGAAAGGCCCTCAAAGGTCACCTCATTCCCTCCACCACATCCCCAGTGGTTTCCAGAGCATCCCAGGCTCTGTTTGCGCACTCCTATGGTAGGGAACAAGCTGAAACCTTACAAAGAAAGATGTGGTTTTGTTAGCCCAGCTGACTGTCCAGGAGGAAGTCTTTATTGCCCTCCATCCCACTGCTGTTGGGGGAGAGGTTACCAAGAATACTGTGGGGAAAGAGACGAAAGTGGCCGTGTCGTATCCTGGGCTGGCCCTGAGAACAAGTTGTAGGGTGGCCTTTGGGCTCATCCCTGCCTTCTGCTCTGGCCAGGAGGCTGTCAGCCCCTAGATGTCTCCTCCCTAGCTGCTGAGTCCCCCAGATGAAGTCTAATGTCGCCTTACCCCAAAGTCCAAACTTTCCTCCCCTCCCTGTCCAAATCCACTGGTCCTGTCTCTGAATCCCCCAGTTCCCAGATCTCTGCCAGGGGGTATCCAACTAATCTAATAAGCTCCATCCAAATGAATGTGCCAGTGGGAACTACTAGGTGCCATAGAAGGGGTGCTTGGGAGTAGAGAGGCCTTCTGGAGACGGTGCTTTATAGTAAGCAAGTGACTTTCAGCCTTAAGAAGCTCAGAGCTGGTGCAGGCTGTCTGAAGACATGTTTTCAGGGGGGTGGGTAGGATGGCCTTTAATGGCCTCCTGACTGCACCAGATAGGGACCTGCCCACTGTCTGGGGGTAGGGGTCAACCATGAACACTTGTCCTGGAGTTCATAATCTCATTTCTGAAGCTGACCTCATTCCAGCCAAAACTACAGAGTTCTCCCTCAGGGAGCACCCCTGGAGGTCCTACTGGGTGCTGTTGCACCCTGTTTGCTGTCTTGCTAACCCTGCCTGGAGCACAGTGCCCGTCAGAGGTGTGTACTAAATGGTTATCGATTGATTATTGATTGGGTGGCATAGACTTGTATTGGCAAACTGCCTGCTCACCCCAGCTGTAGAGCCCTCCCCCCTCCTACCTGTTCTGTACATGTCTTGTCTACACCTAGCTATTTATGGTTTGTCTCCCTATAGGAAGTCCACGAGGGCAGGGACTGGCCTTTTGCTTTTCCTTGAATTCTCATTGCTTGTCATAGGACCTCGTGCACAGTTAGTACTTCTCGACAAAAGCTTGTTGACTGACTGACCAAATGATGGACTAACTGTGATGGATGAGAATGAACCCTGGCCATTCCCAGGGGGATTCAGGCCGGTGGCACAGTGCTCAGGACACTGAGCCTGGAGTCAGGAAGTCCTAAATCCAATCCAGCCTCACTTCCTAGCTATGTGACCTTGGACAAGTCATTGAACCTCTGTTTGCCTCAGTATTCTTATCTGTAAAATGGAGATAATAATAGCACCAACCTCAAAGGGTGGCTGTGGATCAAATGAGATAATGTTTGTAAAGCTCATAGCACAGGGCTCGGCACACAGTAGGTACTCAATTCATGTCTGTTCCCTTCCCTTCCTCCCTTTCCAAAGGAGCCTGGGGAGGCTAGCTGGGCTACAGCCTTGGACTAGAAGTGAAAGGGTTGGGGGTTTGTTTTGGGGAGGTTCTGTTGCTTGTTTTGTTTTTCCCCTTTGGCTTCCATCAGGGCCAAGGACCAAAGAAATAATGCTCCTCACAGACTCGAACAAAGCCTCCCAGCTCTCCGGGCTGACCCTTCTCTGAGCCTGAGACAGAGAAACAGACAGAGAAACAGTGAAAGAGACAGACAGAGAAACAAACAGACAAACAGTGAAAGAGAGAGAAAGAGAAAGACGCAGAGACACAGAGAGAGAGAGAGAGAGAGAGAGAAACAGACAGAGAAACAGTGAAAGAGAGAGACAGAGAAACAGACAAACAGTGAAAGAGAGAGAGAGAGAGAGAGAGAGAGAGAGAGAGAGAGCGAGAGAGAGAGCGAGCAGTGTTCTGTGCATGCACAGAATTCCTGAATGAAGTCTGAAAGCCAGGGTGCCATTTTTAATTCTCTATTTGTTCTTGAGGTTTTGAAACACCCAACTGAAGCCCAGAAAGTCTGCTATTTTAGTCTGTGGGTGGGTTTGGCTCTTAATAGAACAAATATGTAAAGAAAGTCATGAAGTTTCTCTCAGGAGGAGAAGGCCCACAAAGAAATGATTGGGTAACTCTCCACTGGTCACCTACAGGGCAGCTGGAAAAAAGCCCATCTGGATGAGCTTGTGGGAACAATGTGAAGGAGTTCTCTGCGTTGGCAGGGAGCGCTCGTAAGGAAGCCCGTGGTCAGGTTTCCATCCTGAAGGAATAAATGGCTTCCCTGCTGCCCGCTCTTCACATTTAGGCACTGAAGAGGTAGAGGAGAGACAGCTGAGCCCCGCTTGGAGAGGAGTCCTCAGGCAGGCTGGCTGCTCTTCTTTTTTTTTTTTATTTTATTTTATTTTATTTTAAATTTTATTTATCTATTTTGCTTTATCAACAATCACTTCCATATGCTTTTGAGTTGAAAATTTTTCTCCCCCTTCCTCCCCCCCCCTCCCCAAGATGGCGCACAATCTGATATAGGCTTTACATTTACATACCCATTAAACATATTTTCACATTAGTGAAGTTGTAAGTAAAAACTAAAACCAATAGGAGGAACCATCAGAAAGATGAAACAAAACTCAACAGAAGGTAAAAATAAGTGATAATGATTCAACTTTCATAGTTCTTTCTTTGGATGTGCTCAGCATTTTCCATCCCGAGGCCTCTAGAGATGTCTTAGATCCTCATAATGCTGAGAAGGGTTCAGTTTAACAATCTTAGTCATTGCATAATGTGGCTGTTATTGTGTACAAAGTCCTCTTGGTTCTGCTCACTTCACTCAGCATCAGACCATATAAGTCTTTCCAGGTTTTTCTGAAGTCAGCCTGTTCATCATTTCTTACAGCACAATAGTATTCCATTACATTCATATACCACAACTTGCTCAGCCATTCCCCAATTGATGGGCATCCTCTCAATTTCCAATTCTTTGCCACCACAAAAAGAGCTGCTATGAATATTTTTGTACATGTGGGTCCTTTTCCCATTTGTTTGATCTCTTTGGGATATAGCCCTAGAAGTGCTATTGCTGGATCAAAGGGTATGCACATTTTTGTAGCCCTTTGGGCATAGTTCCAAATTGTTCTCAAAATGGTTGGATCATTTCACAACTCCACCAACAATGTATTAGTGTTCCAATTTTCCCACATCTTCTCCAACATTTATCATTTTCCTGTTTTGTCATGTTGGCCAATCTGATAGGTGTGATGTGGTACCTCAGAGTTGTTTTGATTTGCATTTCTCTAATCAATAATGATTTAGAGCATTTTTTCATATGACTATAGATGGCTTTAATTTCTTCATCTGAGAACTGTCTGTTCATATCCTTTGACCATTTATCAATTGGGGAATGGCTTGTGTTCTTATAAATTTGTCTTAATTCTCTATATATTTTAGAAATGAGGCCTTTATCAGAGAGACTGGTTGTAAAAATTCTTTCCCAATTTTCTACCTTCCTTCTAATCTTAGTTGCATTGGCTTTGTTTGTGCAAAAACTTTTCAATTTAATGTAATCAAAATGATCCATTTTGCTTTTCATAATGTTCTCTATCTCCTGTTTGGTCATGAATTCTTCTGTTCTCCATAGATCTGATAGGTAAACTATTCCTTGTTCTCCCAGTTTACTTATGGTATCAGCCTTTATATCTAGGTCCTGAACCCATTTTGACTTTATTTTGGTATATGGTGTGAGATTTGGGTCTATGCCTAGTTTCTGCCATACTCTTTTCCAGTTTTCCCAGCAGTTTTTTTCAAAGAGTGGGTTCTTATCCCAGAAGCTGAGGTCTTTGGGTTTATCAAATACTAGATTACTATAGTCATTGACTGCTGTGTCTTGCATATTTAACCTATTCCACTGCTCCACCTCCCTGTTTCTTGCTGGCTGCTCTTCTTGCCAAGAACCAGGCAGGTGGGAGGCCAGGATCCAGGGCTGTGTCAGGGGATACCCAAACTATCACAGTCAGACCACTGCCTGACAAAGGCAGCAGAGGGCAGTGAATGTAGCAGAGTTCTAGATTCAGAGTCAGAGGAACTGGGTTCAAAGCCTGGCTCTGCCACCTCAGTGGGCCGTAGTTTCCCTCTCTGTTGGACCAGACGACATCCGAGGTTCCTTCCAGCTCCCCATGAAAAGAGGCTGTGAGTGACAGAATGGAAGGAGTCCTGGATCAACATGGCCTGAGGCTCAAGACCCAGCTCCAGCCTTGGCTGAGTGACTCTGTAAATATGGGAGTGTCATCATGGCACTGACTATCCCTCCCAGGGCTGCCAGGAAGAAAAACCCATGCCCAAAAGAGCCCAGCATAACCGGGAGGGCTCATTGGTGTTCTTCTTCATGTCTCCACTAAGGAGGGGAGAGGACCTGGGCTCTCAGAGGATGCACCAGGGGAACTTTTCAAGCCCGTGAATGTAGGCTCAGGGCTGGGCTTGTCATTGGAAGCCTGGCCTGGCTAAGCAGGGAGCAAGCGGCTCATCGTGAGAAGTCCTGCTAGCAATTACCGGAAGCTGAGGCTGCATTAAGAGGGAGCAGTACTTCCAGGAAAAAGGAGCGGCCAGTCCTGATCTCTTTGCCCTGGTCAGATCACATGGGAAGGATTGCATTCAGTTCTGGGAACTGCAATGATCTGGAGAGTGCCCTGGGAGGACAACCAGGGAGTGAGTGGACTCCATGGGCTTGTTGAGTCTGAGGGAGAATGAGGGAGCCCACGAGAGCTGTGTCCTTGCATTTGTGGAAGAGAGATTGGACTTCTCTGCTTGGCTCTGGCAGGAACAAGGAGTGAAAAGTAGAAGCTGTAGAAAGGGGATGCTCCTGGGGGGCCAACCATCCAAAGTGTAGGTTCTCACACTTGTCACACAAGGCAGCTGGACCCCTCTTCACTCTCCGGGCCAGCTAGATCACTCCAGCCTATTCTCAAGTGCAAGGTCCAAGTTCCCAGAACAGGACTACCACCAAACAGTCAAACTTTTTCAAGATTCCAAAAGTAACTGTGTTTTGGGGGCATATACTACTCAATTCCTCAGCTTTTGAGCCCCTATTGATGTGTTTTCATTTACACAAAACTAGCCACTCACACTAATGACACTTTTAGATCTTAAACATAATCATTGCTTGAATGATAAGGCAAAAAAATAGCATCACAGGCATTCATATATTAAAGCAAATCAGGAATAATAAGAGCATTGCAATCATCCACAAGCCTGGATTCCAGTTTCCATCTAATGCACTCAATATCTATGGGAGATGGTGGTCACACAACTACGGAAACCTGCCCTGGAGCCACATAAGTAAGAAAAGTGAGTGTGCTTGGGACAACTCACAACTCTGGAAATGTGAACTTTGGTGTCTTCTTCTGGTCTCAGGAACTTTCCACTAAAGTTCCTTGATGAATGGCGCTTTTGTGTTGAAAAGATGCCTTCACCGGTGCATTGATCCAAATCGTTCTTAACTAACACCTTATTGGGTGCAAGGACTCAGCCAAAAGAGTTGACCACAGCTAGATAGATGATTTCTCTGCTTCTTTGCTTCCAGACTCTTTCTCTGCTCCCGTAGGCTTCCTCCTCCTCAACAGCAAGTATAGCAGCCATCATTTCGAGCTTCCAGCGTAGCTGATGCAGGTCTGAAATCTGTCCTTTCACGTCTCTCTTCCCTTACATTTCTGGGCTTAGCTTCAGCATCCTCTCTCTGGATGATCCTACCTGAGCCTAGGTGAGTAATCAGGTGCTTAGTGTCTCCCCACAATCATATAGATCATATTTGTCCCATAAGCAGAAAGCGGTTCTGGCTTCCGTATTGATCCAATGTACTGCAGCTCACCCTATGCAGAATAGACACCAGTTGTCTCGGCCCTCCAAAGCAGGTGAGAAGCTTTCTTAGAACTCAGAGCAGACTGGACTCAGCAACACACTGCTCCATGTGAGAAGGCAGCCCTTGGACCCCTTCCTAACAGTCAGAGCGGCCCCAGAAGAGACGGGCTGCCTGGAGAGGTGAGGGCTTGTGCCTCCTCGGGAGTCTCCACGCAGAGGCTGGCTGGCCGTTTGTCAGGGATGTTGTGGGGGGTACAGGGTGTACTGGAAGGCTGACTCTCCGATTCTGTGATTTTATGATCTTGCCTCTTAGGCATTTACTGTGTAACCCTGGGTGAGTATTACCTCTCTCAGCCTTGGCCTTCTTATCTGTAAAATGGGGATAACAATAGCTCTTACCTTCCAGGGCTGGTGTGAGCATCAAATGACACTTGGTAAACCGTTAAATGCTGTACTCATGTCTCCACTGCTGTTATTTTGTCCAGAGTGTCCCTTGAAGTAATGTTAAGGCAAAGCCAAGTTTCCATCTCCCTTGGAGGGTATTGTACCCAACAACCTCTCAGCTCCCTTCTAGCTCCAACATCCTCTGCTCTTCTGAAGGGAAGCTCAAGACTATACAGGAGGGAAAGGCAGGATTCAAACACAGCTCCTCTGACCCCAAATCTGCTGCTCTTCCCCTTGTATGAGGTCATTGCCTCCCTTGGCCTTCTTCTCTGGGTATGGCTGGGGGTCTCCAGATGGTCAGACATGAGAGCTTCCTCTCAGGAGGCACTGCTCACTCAGCCCATTAGGAGGAAGCTTGCTCTGGGCTGACCACTGATTTTCCCATAGCACCTGGAGGATAAGAAAATGATTCTGGGGGTCCTGCGGACCACTTTGTCAGACTGGGGGAAGCTCAGAGCCTTCTGGGCCCTCCAAATGGGGGCACTTTTGGAGGAGGCTCCAAGAGGTACAGTTTCGCCCAGGGGCGCCACTGCCTGCCCCGGCATCAGTGGCAGGGGACTGAAGGGGTAGGGGTCTCTGCTGTCAAGCCCCATCAGAGGTGGCTTAATTGTTCTTCATCCTACAGGGGGCGCCAAGGGCTTGTGGGAGGCTCCAAGTCTGACCCGGGCTCTGGCCCTGCAGGGTGGGAGCAGGCTGCAGCAGCTGGACCCAGATCAGATTTAGGCTAAAGCCCCACGAAAGCAGCAATGCCCATCCAGGCCCTCTGGTGACCTGAGGAGAGTCCGAGAGCCTCCCAGAAGCCTCTGAGGGCAGCTTGCCTTAGTTTGGTCTACTGGGTTCAGGTCCTGTTGTGGGAAGCAGAGGAGAGAGGAAATGAGAAGGAGAGGGAGAGGGAGTAAATCAGAGGGAGCAAAGGGGAAAAAGGAGAGGAAGAGGGAAAGGACAGAAAGGACAACACATGAAAAGACCAGGAGAGAAGAGAGAACAGGACAGGATAGTCCAGGAAAGGAAAGAACAAAAGATGGAGAGGGGAGAAGCAGGGAGAAAGAGAAGAGAACAGAGCAGAGCTGCGGGCTAGGGTAAGTGGGAGGAGAAGGAAGAGGACAGAGGAGGGAGAGGAAGAAGACAGAGAGATGAAGAGAAGAGGTCAGGAAAGAATGGGATAAGGGAAGGAAAGTGAAGGGAGAGGAGATGCTAGCCTTGGAGATGGGAGGGGAACCCTCAATAACAATACAAAGGTCAAAAAAGAAATAGGACACCTTTGCTGCTGGATTCAAAGAGGAGGTGTCCTCACCCACAAGGGTCACAGAGCCCCTCTCCCAGTGCAGGGCTGGAGGCCTCCCACATCGGGCTGTTCTCTAGGCTAAGCCCTCTGTGCTCAGATGGGAGAAAGCAAACTCTTTCTGTTCCTCCAATAACAGCAGCTCCCCTCCAAGCTGGGTTAGCCAGGACAAGGGTTTGCACAGGAATGGCTTGGATGAGATGACACTGCTACAGCCTGAAAGAGGGGGCAGTGAGCACCCTTGTAAAAAGGAGTTCGAAGCCCTGGGTTTGAGTTTCCCCACTGCTCATTTCCCTTCCCCTCCCTGTCCTGCATTCCCTTCCTTTCTGTCCCCTTCCCTTCCCATCTTATGAATGACTGATTCCTTTGATACTTGGATAGATCTTTGGTCTCCTGGATGAGGACATTGCCTCCAATGATGCTAGTTGCGGCCCACCTGTGCCTGCCCATCTCATGTGGCTCTTGCTCGTGTCTTCCCTTTAATCCCTCACAGGTGGCCTTCCCACGGTGCTGGGGCTGCTTTCCTCTGTATCTCAAGGCATTGCATACATACCAAGGGAGCAGCTGGGCTGCCCAGTGGTTCCTCCTAGTTCTTGCTACACGACTCAGGCCCAGCTTGCTTTCACCTCATACTATGATTGATGGCACCAGTCATGGACATTTTTCTCAGTCACCGCTCTGGTGTGGCACTGGGCGAGGCACTGATCCGGTGCTAAATGTTGTCCACGTCACATCTTGGGCATCTCTTTCATTTGCCCCCTTTGCACTCACATAGGACCTCATCAGCTCTCCCCTAAACTAGTACAATTGTCTTCTAATCAGTCTCTCTGCCTCGATGTACCGCCCCTCCCCCCACTGCGGTCCATCCTCCCATCAGCAGACCAAAGAGATTTTCCTAAAGCCTGGCTCTGACCTTGTCACCCTTCTACTCAATAAACTCGGATGGGTCCAGATTCCCTCCGGCAGCAAACAGAAATCCTTCTGTTGGCACTTAAAGCTCCTCAGCACCTGGCCCCTTTCTATTTTTCCAGTCTTCTTACACCTTCCTTCTCTTCAACCATCTCAGCCTGAACATAGTAGGTGCTGAATAAATGTTTATTGAATTGAATTCTTGTGTTTAATGCTCCATCTCCCATCTCCGAGTTTTTGTCTTGACTGTCCCTGAGGACTGGGCTGCTCCTCCTCTGGCTCTTTAAAATCGGATCCCTTGAGGCTTAGCACACGAACCTCCCATGAGGCAGACTTCTCCCAGGTTCACTGGTTGTTAGTTTTCTCTGCCTCAGTTAATTTGTGTATCTTTGGTTTTTGCTTCTCTGCATACATGGGCCCCCAGTACATACACATATGTTTCCCCCAGTGGAATGTAGGCTTCTTGAGGGTAGGGGACAGTTCAGTTTTGTCCTTGTATCCCGAGCACCCCATCACTGGCTGGCATATAGTGGGCACTCAGTTAGTGCTTGGTGAACTGAAGTCTAGAGCTTTAGCTCCCCAAATTCCCCCAAGTTGGTTTAAATACCATAGTATCATGACTCCTCCTGTAAGACGTTCTCCAGCTAGCTGGTAGGTGTTACTTGCACTTGTCTGTAAGCTTTTTCATATTGGGGTGTGTGTGTGTGTGTGTGTGTGTGTGTGTGTGTGTGTGTATTGGATAGAGCCCACAGGTGGTTGACCTCTCTAAGAATTCGGTACAAGTCATAACATCCAAGGGACAAAAAAACCCTGGTAAGAACCCCTTCTGCTCCCTTTCCAAACTCCCCTGGATTTTCTCCCCTGCAAAGGCTTGTGGATGGGACAGATGTTTATATATTTTAGGACTGACAACTGACTTCATCTCCCCTTCAACAGAGGGACAAGGTTGATACCTCCTTCCCAGGAATGTTGACCTGGTTCTGGGGTTGGGGGGGAGGCAAAAGTCTCAGGAAGGGAAATGACAACACCCCCCAAATTCAGACTGAAGTGTAAGGTTAGTGACCCTGCAGCCCAGCCTCTCATGTGGGCAGCCCTGAATCACAAGGGCCAAGGGCCATGGTGGCAGATGGCCGGTGGTAAATGAAAGAGGGGAAGTAGAAAGTGAGAGGACTTAGCTGGATCCAAATGGGGGCCAAGAGATGTCCAAACACACCAGGAGTTCTGAGCAGAATCTGCAAGGTGAGAAATTTCTTTTTTTTTTTTTTACTTTTACAAAATTTGTTGAGCCAGGTTTCCTTGTTTCTTAGTGTACTTACGATTTTCCAGGAGAGGTAACAGAGTGCATTTCCAGTGTCTTCTTGGGCCTCCTTGTCGTTAGATGAAGCAAGTTTTGGGGAGGACGAATACGGTGACTGTGACCCTTGTATATCCCAGCCCCTCCCCCAGGTACTCTAGGCTCACACAGACTCTGTCATCCCAAATGTGGATTACAGGGTCCTCACATCCTGTGTATAATATGGGTATTGAGTATGAGATAGCTTTTTATTTCCTCTAACATAGAAACTGAATAAGCTACAGAGGCCTCACGAAAGCCCCAAGCTACATACAGAAGTATAAAACATTCAAAGAGTGTGCTGCACTCGTTAAACACACCCTAGAAGGTAAGCACCCTTTGTGGGACTGCCTAACAAACATTTCCCATTCACAATGTAGCTTCACTGTCTGAGCAGCTCACAGTCAGACCATGAAGGGTGGGCAAGGGCAACCCCCTTTGTCCTTAATGCTGCGGCTTCAGTTTGCCCTCAGCAGTAGCATACCTTTGGTTGCCTTCTTTTCCCCTGAGAAGCATGCCAGGTACTGAGTTCAGGAACTGCGGAACTTTCAATATTACTCATGATGTCACAGAGACTGAAAACTTTGACCGTGAATCCAGTGGTTGAAGGTGATAGCTACAAACACCTTGGTCTCGCCTAGGTAAGGTGTATCAAGTGTGAGGGTATCAAGGAGGAGGCTATGGATGAATGTTAAAGAGACTCCTTGGCATCCTGAAAGCAAAACTGAAAGGGAAACCCACATGAAGCACAATGGACATGTGTATTACCTCTGGAATTACAAAAATGGACCATGACAAGTTTGGAAGGTAGTCTAATAAAATCTCTGACATTATTAACCAAAATAGAGGCAGGGCCAGGAATCCTAAGACGGCTATAGAAAGATGTTGTTGTTGTTGGTGGTGTTTGGGGGGGGGGGTGGCAGGGAGTGCCTTCAGCACTTCACACAGTGCTTGGCATATGGTATGCACTTAATAAATGCTTATTGATTTGATTTGAATTAACTCCAAAAGGAAGAAGATTGCTAGACATTTTTAGAGCATATGGTAAGCAGGTTAAAAACTTGCAGAAATACCTTAGGAAAAAATAGACATCCTTCTGATGAGCAAGTAAAGACTGAGAAGAATGGGTACACACCACTGAGTTTGCCCCGTGTAACTGAAAGCAGCTTGCCTCCAGATGGAGTCTATGGAGTGATTAAAGTCCAATGGTAGAATTAAAAGGTCGTCCCTAGGTAACATCTGTATGAACTCAGCCGACAACATGTGGACAGAGAAGTGCCCCCAAAATGGCTGAATCATGAGGGTTTGTTTGTGGAAAGAGAACAGTTTATGGTGGCAATTTAGGACCAGAAACCTCAGAAGGATTATCCTTAAGGAGCCTGGACCTTTGGATCAGTGGAGGTTAGACCAGGAAGTGGTGGAGACTGTCGGTCATAAAAGTTTTAGCACCTATCAAGAATACCTAGTAGTGCATGAGCTGGTGGCTGTAATTATGCATCAGGAAGGAGCTTGCTGTATTTCATGGGCTGGCACATGATAAACACAGACTTCGGAATATCCTGGAGAACTCCCTCAATAGCTTCTACCAGTCCCTGACAATTATCACAAATTAAACCATTACCCTCCCTCCCCTGGAAATGACATCGATTCATAAAAACTTAGGAACAATGGTATTCATAGATATGGCCATCCCAAAAGAAGGAATCTCCAAGTTGTATGGAAAGAAACACTTTCAACATGTGGAAGCCCAGCCATGGAGACCCAACTCCTAAGAAATGGGATGAGCTCCACGGCCTTCCTGTTGTCTCCTCAGCTCCCCTGCTGTCATAGCCAAGATGTTTTCATTGAGCTGATGAAGGATGAGCTGGTGCCCTTTTACTCTTACTGCTGGACTATCAGCTCCTTAAATGCCAAGACTATTTTACTTGTTGTCCTCATAGGCTTAAAACTTAGCCCAGTGCCTTGCACACAGTGCTAATAAATGCTTGTTGTTTGGTTAATAATTCACAAAAAATATTTCTTTTGAACACCTTTGGAATGGGTCATGAAATATTAAATAAAAAAAGAGGATAGCAACTTGTCTACCACCACCATTTCCCTCCGAATCACATAGAAAAAGAAAAGGAGAATGAGATAGTAACATTAATGATAATGATAACACAAGTTATTCATAGCTAGGTAGCACAATGGACAGTGTTGAACCTAAAGTCAGGAAGAACTGAATTCAAATCCCACACAGACACTTTCTAGCTATGTGACCCTGGACAAGTCACTACATCTTTTTCAGCCTTAGTTTCCTTATTAGAATGGAAGTAAAAATAGCACCTATCTCCTCATAGAATTGATGTGAGGATCAAGTAAGATAGCATAAATAAAGTGCTTTGTAAGCCTTAAAGTGTTATATAAATATTGTTGTTGCTATCATTATTATTATTTTATCCCCACCCCCACCACCACCACTACTGCCACCACCACCACCACCACTACCACTACCACTACCACTACTACTACTACTACTACTACTACTACTACTACTACTACTACTACTACTACTACTACTACTACTTCTCCTCCTCCTCATCACATTTGCATTAACTTTAAGATTTACAAAGCACCTACCTGTTATACAGTGCACAGGTTATCATCCCTGTGTTATAGATGAGGGCACTGAGCCTCATGGAAGCAAGTTGACTTGCCCAGGGTCTCACAGGTAGTCATTGTGGGAGCCAAGATTCAAATGTAGGTCCTTAGATTCCAAACTCAGCACTTGTGACTTCTTCGTCATCTCTGATTTCTAACCTGTGCAGTTGTCCCATATGTCCACGCTCTGTCCTACATTTCAGACTGTGCTGGAAGAGAACCAGGAAGTGGACGCGTTTGCATGAGGTTCTCATATTCTGGCTTTGTCAAGTCAGGAAGTGCCCCCGAATCCCCCCACCCCCCAGGATGACAGGAAGTTGACCAGTCTGGTAAAGCAGTCAGCCTGGCTCTGTAGGCCCTGTTAGTAGAAAAACAGTGGGGTTGTGAAATCTTAGAGATGGAAGGAAGCTGGAGACTGCCTAATGCAGGCAGTCATCTACAGTAGGAATCCCTCTAAGGACTATCCTAGTCATCCAGCCACAAACTGGACATCCTCGGGGATGAGGTTATCAGTGCATACACTTATGGTGGGGGTGGGGCAGGGAAGCTGCTTTACTGATGGGAGGGAACAGCAAAGGATGGGGAATTAGGTTGAGAGATAGCGCTCAACCAAGGATGACATACTTCCTGGTCCCATCTTCTGCTCCTCTGGGCTCTCCTGCTCACACTGCCTGGGTGCAAGAGATGCCCACATCACCATAAATTCTGAGGCCTTGGAAGTAGACCTACCCAGGTGCCCTCAGAGCTGAGCTATGTTAGTGCAACCTGGGCTCTTCTGTTGGACTGACCACAGGGAGGTGGAGATGATGAGAAACCTCCCATCACTCGCAGATCAGATCCCATCACAGCAACAGCCTGGTCCATCTCCCTGCCTCAGATGTCCCTCTAGCCCAGCCTGCCCTCCACTTAGAAGCCAAAGTGATCTTCCTAATGTGCAAGTCTGACCACCTCACCCTATTGTAACCCAAGCTATTTATAGCATTTTTAATTCTGGAAAAACCTGGTATTGTCTGGTATTATTAGGACCAGAGCTATAACTGTAACAGATAACTTGAAGGGTAAGTAACCTGTTTGGAGGGGAAAGAAGGATGCAAATATGTAGATCTTTCCAGCCATTTGTAATCGGGCATTGCTGCAGACCCAGGTCACCTAAGGAGAAGGAGCTCATAGGGGAGATGGCGAGAGTGTGCTTCTGGGAGAAAGCATCCTGTGTCCCTCTGCCTCGTGGGTGGTATGTTCTCTTTCCATTGGCTTGTAGCCAGAACTGGCTGCATATTGCAAACTGTGCGCCTCGGACAAGCTTGCTCTCTCTCTGTGGCAGCATCCTGGGGTAAAGCATGGGCTCCATGAACTAATCTGGGTGAGGTGGAAGGATTCTCTCGTTTTAGAGAGAACTTGGGATTTAATCTGTTCTGTTTGTACTGTTCAGTTCTAGATGCAGGCAGCAGGGTCCTGGGGCCCAGAGTTCGAGCCACGGTGGCCACGGAGCCAGGATCCCAGACTGGATGTTACTGCCCGCTCAGCAGGGGAGCCCTGAGAAGCTGGGGCAGGGGATGTACCAGAATCCGGGGGGTCTTTGGACTCCCTCCTCCGCTGCCCAGAGACTGAGGCTGTGTAAGAGGGGATCGTGCCCCCAGGTGTTGGGTTTATGTTTATATATTTGTTTTTGCTCTACTTTGAAGTGAATATTCTTTTGTAAAAGTTCACCTGACTGTTAAGTGCTTAAATGGAGTTGGGGTACTAGGGATGCTCTAAAATTGAGGGAGTCCCATCTTTGGGAGCTGGAGTCAATAACAGAGACTGTAGAATTCTGGGTAAGGTGTGAAATGTAACATACCTGGCTTTCAGACAGTGGGGGCCTCTTATACATGTACATTCATTCATGTTTGCATGTAATTGTTATTTATATGTGTGTATATATTATATAATATGTATGTGTGTGTGTGTGTGTGTGTGTGTATGTATGCATGAATTACTGCTAGCTAGTATCCAAAGAATCCAGAAGTCTACACTGCAAGGGAATATATGGTATACTGGGAACACTGGAGTTATGAGTCTTGGGTTTGATTCCTTTTTCTCCCCATGTGACCAGGACCAACTCGCTTTACCCTGCCAAGCCTCAGTTTCCTCATCTGTAAAGTGGGAATAAGAACGCCCTTTGCAGCCTCTCTCCTGGGGATGTTGTGAGGGTCAGATAAGATTGTGTCTATAAAGTGCCTTGACCTCAAGCTTTCTGTTATTGCTCACTGTTGCTGGGGGAGGCGGAATCTGGTTTCTTAATAGATTCTCATTTCACCTTCTTCTTGTCCAAGTTGGCAAGATTGGTTGTGTCTGTGGAATGGGGTGTGCGTCTCGGCATCGGGGTGAAAAGTGTTCGAGCCCAGAGCAGGCTGCCTCAGCTTTCCTTGCAAGCCTTGGGTCATTGGCCAAGGGCTCAAGAATGCCTTCCAGCTAGTCACCTCCCTTTAGGAGCAGCCTCTATCCAGTACTGCTCCAGCTGTGTGATCTCTACCTCTTCGTTCAGCTGCCACAATGACTTGTCACCCCATTTGATCTGACTCTCCCATCCTCAGAGACATGAACAGTTTACAATTCTTTAAATTCCAGAATCCTATTCCACTGTGTTGCAAAATCAAAGCTCCAAGACTTGTTAGGCTTTTAAATCAATTCTGTCCATGAGCCTGAGCTCCCCATGAGCACACTGTCCATTGTCTTTACTTCAACAAGGACTCCAGGGCCATTCCTGTGTCGATAGCAAATCTTACAATTAACTGGAAAGGAAAATTGATCACTCATACATTGGAAATCCTGTTCACTCACTTATTGAAGCCCCAATTAGAAACAGATAAAGCAGAATTCTCAGACTCCGAAATTTTAGCACAAGAATAAAAGTACTTCCCTGGCCAAGTGATAAGTTTGAAGTTGGAAAGGACCTCGGAGGCCATCTTGTTCCCCCACAACCACCACCCCGTTTTCCAGATGGCCAGCCTAAGACCTTATTGCCCAAGGCCATGCAGGTAGTGTGAGCTTCAGAGGGGGATGTCAACCAAAATCCTCGGGCTCCAGAGCCAGGGCTCTTCCCACCATATCACACTGTCCTCTCAACCCTCACGTTTTAGAGATGAAGAGACTCAGTGTGGGAACAGACTCCCACAAGGTCACCCAGGGAGTCAATAGGAGAATACAGAGCTGAATCCAAGTCTTCTGAGGAAAGTCCGAGCTCATGGGTAGAAACACGAATCACTTTCACTGAATTCATTTTACCAATTAGACACAGAGCTGTCAATTTGGCAGCTGGGAGAACCCTCCATCTATCAGCTGGCACGTCTCCCTGTATGCGACTGCAGAAACCAGCTCCAGGGCCCAAAGAGAAGTGACCTGCTCAGCGTCCCCCAATTCAGTTTGGGAAAAACAAGGCTGCATTTTGCCAGTTACCGAATAAGTGACTGAACTGGCTTTGCTGCTTTGTGGTGGAGTTTTAGTCTGAGCTTATCTTGCTTTCCACTTTAGCATCACACAGACAGAGAGGCCTTGGCATGTGCCTCCATGCGTCCCCAAACAGCCACTTTGGGGCCAACCTGGGCATCTGCCAAAGTGCAGAGGGAGCTGGACCCAGGTCCCAGAGACCTGGGGCTGAATCTTGCCTCTGTTCTTGGTAGGGATGGCAGTGGAGACATCACTTTCTGAGCCACTATTTTCCCATCTATAAAAGGGGCATAATGATACTTGCAACTCCTTTGTAGGGTTATTGCTCAGACCCCCTCCAACGCTTTGCAAAGTCTACCCCTAACTCGATCAATGGCAGTGGTTTTGACCCTTTTGTGTGTTATTGATGCCATGGAAGAAAGGAAATGCACATTTATTAAGCACCTGCTATGTGCCAGGCACTGTGCTAAATGCTTTACCAATATCTCATCTTGTGATTTCTCACAGAAAGCCTGCAAGATAGGTGTTATTGTTATGCCATTTTATAATTGATGAAACTGAGGTAGTCAGAGGTTAAGTGCCGTGCTGAGGGTCATACAGCTAGTAAGTGTCTAAGGCCATGTTTGAACTCGTCTTCCTCGTCCCTCATCCCATGTGCCACCTGTACAGGTAACCCTCCCTGTGCTAAACGCATTCTCCTGTGCTCTCCATTCCCAAGTGGCAGCTTATTCCCTACCCATTCTCTCCAGGGGGTGGAGCCTTTGTAAGGCAGTTACTTGGAAAACAAAGCTGATGAGGCCTGGCTGCTTGGCCACTGCCCAGCGGCGGGAGATGGGTGCTGGCCTCAACCGGGGAACCTGCCCACGCTGAGCTCAGACCAGTAGCCCCCGGCCGGGTCAGGCGTAGACTGCCAGTGGATTTCCAGTCAGGTTTCATCGGTGCATGAATCTGCTTGGGAGGTCCGCTGCGGTGGGGCTGGGCCAGGCCCACGAAAGTGAGAGCCGATGGCATGGTCTGACCGCTCCCTCACAAGCCGCTTAATAGAGCCTGGAAAATGAGGCTGTTGACGGGCAGGCGGGCTCAAGGGCCTCAATGAGGCATTCAGCAGCCTGGCTGTGTGTGTGTATGTGTTGGCAGCCAGGGAGAGCCTGGACACCCGAGCGTGCTAAGCTTGGACCACGGCGCTGGGGTCTTGGGTTTCCTCCCTTCTGCCTGGAATCCCCTGTCCCTGAAGCCGGTAGCCACACTCCTCCTCCAAGCCAATTACTTCACTGTATTTATGTGACTCGTGCTCTGCCAATGCATTTCCTGACATTCCATGGACAGTGGTGCCAGCCAGAAAGGAAACCGCACTGCGAGGCACTGGAGGGAACCTAGGAGCCGGTCAAGAAACATTTATGGAGAGTCCACAATATGGCAGGTAGTGGGGATGCAGAGAAAGGCAAAAGACGGTCCCTGCCTTCAAGGAGCTGGCAGGGTCAGGTGGTTCAACCTTCTCATTCAACAGCAGAGGAAACTGAGGCCCAGAGAGCAGATTGAGAGGTCAGGATCCCGCAGCTCACTGGGGGTGGGGCCAGAGCAAGACACATCCAGACAGAGGACCGAGGTGGGGGGCAGCTAGGTGGCCTAGTGGATAGAGAACTGGCCCTGGAGTCAGGAAGACCTGAGTTCAAATCCGACCTCAGACACTTACTAGCTAGCTGTGGGACCCTGCACAAGTCACTTAACCCTCACTGCCTCTTAAAAAAAAAAGTAAGTAAATAAAAGGGACCTTGAGTCAGCAAGACTGGAGTTCAAATCCCTCCTCAGACACTATCTGTGTGACCCTGGGCAAGTCACCGCTCTCTGCTTCAGTTTGCTCACCTGTAAAATAGGGATAATAATAGCACCTACCTGTTAGGGTTGTTGTGAGGATCAGATGAGTTGGCATACAAATGTGAAGTGCTCTGCAAACCCTAAAGTACTGTGTAAATACCAGTTCTTTGCACAGCATACACGTGCACAGATACATCCTCTCAACTCCAAGTCTAAGGCTGCATTCAGCAACCCACACAATACTCCTCTTGTCCTTCAAGAGCTTTTTGTGAGGAAAGTGTCCTCCACCTCCCACCATGGGGAGCACTTTCCCTCTACATCTTAGACTCCCTTCAAAGCTCTGCTCACATGCCTAAGGAACACCTTGGAGCTGATGATCTAAGTGAGGAGACCAAGGAGCAGAAGCTTACTGACCCAGCCTCCACCTGGTCTTCCATTTGCCATTGGCCAAGTCACTTTCCTTCTCATCCCTCATCTCTGCAAGCCCACCCCCCACACACACACATCCCGAGACATGGGGAGGCTTCATTAGTGCAAAGCACAATAACAGACACATCTGGGTGTGAAGGAAGGTGACAAGATGGTTTCCCAATTCAACGGAATTCAACTCAACAAGCATTTATGGAGCACCTACTGTATAGTGGGCATGTGATGGGTGCTGGAGATACAAAGGAAAAGGAAAAGTGTTCCCTGCCCTCCGAGAGCTTACATTCTGCTAGAACATCTTATTCTTGGGAACAATAAACGATGGAAGAATTCATGGAGATGTGGGGGAAATTGCCATGTTGTTCTGCCCTCTTATTTTTTCCTTTAAATGAAGGCATCACCTAACTCCAAGCTTGTTAAGGAAACTTTTAGCCTCAGCATTTCCTCTGACAAATGCCTGATAATCAAGTTTGGGTCTATCTCTGCTTAGTGTCTGCGGCCTTGTCACTGGCTCTCTCCCCTTTCCCCTCTTAGGCATCAAATTCTAGCATCTTTCATGGCCCTATAAAGTGGCATTCCAGGTCTTCCAGAGCCTGTCTCCTGAGGGGCTATTCAGCCTTGGCCCACTGCCTCCTTGGACAAGACCTTACCAACAGCTAGCTTGGGGTCCTCTGATAACTCTTTCTTCTGCATCTTTGGGGTCTGGGGATTAGTCAAATGCCAGCCTGAGCTTTGTACATCAACCTCACAGCACCTGATGGTTCAGCTGGGAGAGGAGAGGGCTTGTCCTCTCTCAGGACTGCGATGCTTTGTCATGGACACTACTGGATGACAGACAAACTCCTCATAAGTCAGAATCACCCTTGTCTATCTGGCTTTTCCTTTAAAATGTGCAGAGGATGATGCAGAGGATGAAGGAACGAAGATGGGTAAACAAAGCTCACAGATAGAGTTGGTTGTTATGGCTGGCCTAAGGCTCAGGGCAGAGGAAGGTGGCCTGCCCGTATTTTCCTCATGGCTCACTGCCTTCTTCTGGGATCTCGGGACCACTGATTGGTAGGCAGAAGAAACCTTAGAGACCACTGAGGCCAGTCCCATCATTTCTAGCCCTATACCTGGATGTCACAGAAAGATGGGTCCCCAGCCATGACGGTAACCAGAATGGGTCTCAGTCTCCTCTCCCCATTCTGGAGTCTCTCATCTGTCTTCTGCTCCCACTTGTGAGGCTAAGAAGCAGGTCACCCACTTCTTCACATGACTTCAAATGCAACAACACCGTGCAGCCCCATGGGGGGGTTACACAACAGACCACATGCAAACCCAGGTATGTTACTGGACATTCCACAGCTGCCCAATTCTCCATGCGTTGTTCTGGAGGTCATAGGACAGCTGCTTCCCCACCACCTCCTCTTGCTTGATTGGAGTCGTGTACCAACAATTCCACAGCCACCACTTGGTAACCCTGCCCAGCAGGGCGTTTGAGGTTTGTGTATACAGTGGCACCAAGCCTGGCATCTCAAATGAGGCCTGTCTGGGTGCTTGAGTAGGACTGTCTGGGGCCTCTCCCCTGCCAAGAAATCCACATCACATCCTGAGACAATGTGGAAGCTCACAGACCCTCCCAGAATGAGGAAGAGCCTCACCTCCGGAAGGCTTGATCTCAGAAGCACCCAGGTGGTTCACCAGCCAGAACATTGTCCCTGGAATCCCTCATCAAAAAGGTGAAAGGATTGCTAGCCAGCAGTGGCCAAAAGCTCATGGGTAGCCCCTGGTATTGCAGGTAACCAGCCTCTGAACCCCTTCATGAGCCTTTCTTTAGGCATCTCCAAGCCCGCCACCGGTCCCGTATTCCATGAACACCTCCCAGCCCAGTTGGGGGCCATGGGACCCCCATTACCACAGAACAGCTTCCCCTGGTGAAGAGTCAATACTCAGCTTTCAGTTTTCCTTGAAGGTTTCACAAGAGACACACATTTGGGGGAATAATGTTTATTACAACTATCAATAGAGATGAGTATTCTAATAATGTTAAAATATGATTATAGAGGGAACTCCAAGCTACCAGTTATTTACAGCATATTAAAGCAGCAATAGCCCTGCCTTCCCTTCCCCTAGAAGCCTCACCATTTCTGTATCTTTTGTGAAACCACAGCTAGAGATAAAATCTCTTAGAGTATCAAGGTCACCATGGGAAATTTACCTTTCATTTGGGAGTCAGGAAGGAAAAAAGTCTCTTTGCAGATTATCTGAGGTGGTTTCTTTACTCAGACAAACAGAGTTCTAGAATCCACCAGTTTCCCCTTTCTGACTTCCCTGCTTGGAGCTCTGAGTTAAATCTCGTGCCCCACTGCATTAATCATCTCATCTCAGGTGCCTGGCGACATCTATGCCTCGGCTCCTTTAAATGGATTTCTGTTTAGTTCTCCTTTTTAATTATCCTGCTTTACATTGTGTTTAATTTTGTAGGCCAGCCCAAATCCTTCTTGGAAGGAGGGGAGGGCAAATTCAAAATCAATAAAGGAAACAATAGAGCCAGTGAGAACCAAGCCTTTTCTGAACAGGGAAGACAGCAGGGGGATTTGGAAGGGAAGGCAATTACCGCACTCCAATTGACTCAGGACATCCCAGCTCCGAGGGAGAACTTAGCTGAGATCTTCAGAAAGTGATGAGTACTTCAGTTTTATGTCTTATCGAAGACACAGGAATCCTTGGGGTTTTCCCATACTCTCCTGCCGAGAGTGTAATTCAGCGTCTTGACAATTATCCTCAGGATTCCTGTCGTTTGGGGCTGGCTTAGCTCTGGGCCTAGAACAATGGGCCGCGGGGAGCTCAGGGTCTAGGATTTCTAACCCCTGCTCTGAGCCGGCTGTCTGGCCTTAGGCGAGGCACCAAACCTTAATTAATGTGGCCTTTTCTCAGCTGCAAAAGGAGGGGACACAGGACAGCAGAATGAAAAATGAGGCCCCTTATCCTAGCAATCTGGGCCACACATTGCACTGGGGGTGGGGGTGGGGGTGGGGAGGGCAGGAATGGGGGGTGGGGATAGAGAATCTGAGAGCTGGAAGGGCCCTTGGGGCCACCACCCAACCTGACCTGTCTGAGGACAGAGATCCGAATGTTAGTCCCAATTTTCCCATTTCCTTCCTGATCTTGAGGAAGGGCTTAGCATTTCTGGGTCTTGATCCCCTTCTCTGAAAAGTGAGGAGACTGGTTTCCATCATCAGATGTAGGATGCTGTACTGCTCTCCATCTCACAGTCACGGTATGATGAAGCCAAGCCACTTCTCCATTGATGGCTTTAGACCAGATGACTGCTAAAGACGTGCTTCCTCCTCGAGATCAATACATCTAGGGGGTGGGGGCTCTAAAGCCCTGGTTTTCCCTCTGCCAGATGCAAATTCCCTTGCCCTATTTGAGCTCCTGACAGAGCTGGGGGATTCCCAGCAAAACCAGAAAACGGAGTGAGAGTGAGGGAGAAGAAATAGAAATGCCTCTGGTACAAAATCCTGGCCCTTGTGGATGGGACCAAGATCTGGAGAGGCTGGAGGAGGATTCCCTGGTTACTGTCTGAGGAAGACTCAGTGGAGCCTAGTCCCACTCTGGCTCCAGATCCCTAACCTGGGGGAGGGGGAGCGGCTCTGCCCAGAGAGAAGGGGGCTTCGGACCACAGGTTCCTGTGCACCCCCACCAGCCCTGCCTAGCCACACTCATGTGAGACCAGCTGCAGACAGATGTTCCTATCGTTTCTCTCCAGCAGCTGCTGTTGTCTGAGAGGGTCATTTAAATCTCTCCACTTCCTAGGAATATGAGAGGAAAAGGGAGACTGAGAAGTCCTGATAGTCCCTGAAGGTGGATTATTCCCTAGAATCACAATGTCCTCTAAGTCACAATCTTACAGAAAACACCCAGGCTATTTCTGCTGTGTAATTTTGTTATGTTCTTCCTGAAACTGTGACCTGGGATTGTTTGTCTTTATCACCTCTCTCCCTCCTTCCACGTGATGGCCCTTCCTTGCTCCTCCCTTCCCAAGCACCTGAGGTACCTAACACTGCCAAATCTTCTTTGTGAAAAGGAAAGCTGTCTTGTAAATTCATTCACACTGAAGGGCTTGGTAATGTATGAACCATTCCCTACCCCCAGGGGAGTGCTCGATTTGAAAAGAGCACCCCAAGAAATGGCAATGTAAAGAAATGAATCACTCATGTTGAAATTCCAGGTACCAACAGCAGCTATTGTTTTTGTGGGAATCCTTCTTTTTCCCTGAGATGCAGGGTGATGCCGAGGAAAGAGTGCTCCATCTGGCATCAAAAGACCTCTGTTCGAATCTGGACTCTGCAGCTCACTGCCTTGTGTGATTTCCAGCCATGTATATCACCTCGCTGAGCCTCCGTTTTCTCATCTCTAAAATGAGGATGTCCTAGGTAATCTGCAAGGTTCATGGAAGCCACAAATCTAGGGTCCTATAGTCCTGTCTGCAGATAAGGCTGGCCCTTTTGAGGGAATTGGGAGGCAGCGTGATATAAGAAGTAGTGCAGTAGGCCTTACTCTTTGTGCACGCCATGACCTCCAATCCCCTGACCCTTTCAGTTCCCTCCCAAGACATCTCTGCTGCACTAGTCACTCTCACCTCTTCTGCTCGTCTTGGCCCCTCAGTAAATCAGTTCAACTCTACACTTTCCTTTTCTCTTGAATCCCTCACTCTCTTGTCATATCACTGATGATGCCCAGAGAAGCCTCAGCCTTGGATCTCTCCTACCATTTGTCTCCTACATGTGTACTACTAAACAAAGATGGAGAAAATCACACAGCCATTTTACTGGGTCCGATTTATGTTATACGACCTCAACTGGGCCCTCACTGCTGCCAGGCAATCCTGCTAAACCTCCTTTATCAACTCATGCTCCCACTACTCACAGAGGCTCTTCCAAACCTCAACCTCCCTCAAACCTCTCAGGGCTCCCCTTCCCCCCACTCTCTCAGGGGAGAACTTTGCCTCATGTTTTACAGAAAAAAATTTGAGGCCATTCACAATCATCCTCCCTCCCCTCCCCTCCCCTCCTCTCCCCTGCCTTCCCCTTCCCTTCCCTTCCCTTCTTCATCTTCTTTCAATCAGGTGCCTTCTGGCCCTCTCTCCTCCTCCCTTGCCTCACAAGATGAGATAGCCTTACTGCTTACCAAAGTCAATCTCTCATCCTACTCAAGTGATCCCATTCCCCCCTGTCTCCTCCCACTGCCTGTCATTCCCTACTTCATCTCTTATTTTCGGTCTTTCCCTATCTGCTGACTCATTCTTTATTGCCTAGCAACATGTTTGTGTCTCCCTCAGCCTGGAAAAGCCCTTCACTTGGTCCTCCCATCTCCACGATCATATCTCTTCTACTGTTTGCAGCGAAATGCCTCAGAATGCCTGTAGAAACCTCTACTTTTCTTTGTTTGTTTGTTTTAGGCAATTGGGGTTAAGTGACTTGCCCAGGGTCACACAGCTAGTAACTGTCAAGTGTTTGGTCAGAGGCCAGATTTGAACTCAGGTCTTCCTGACTTCAGGGTCCTCTGGTGCTCTATCCCCTCACTTCTTCTTAACCCTTTACAATCCGGCTTCCAACCTCATCATTCCATTGAAACTGCCCTCTCTGAAGTTACTAATGATGTCTTAGTTGCCAAAGCCAATGGTCTTTTCTGAGTCTTCCTTCCCCTCTGCAGGCTTGACCACTATTGACCACTCTCTTCCTCCGATACCTTCTAGGTTTGGGGGCATCATTCCTTCCTGGTTTTTCTCCTTATCTGACTCCTCTTTTTCACTCTCCTTTATTGGATCTTCCTCCAGATCACACCCTCTAAGCATAGGTGCAGCACGGGGTTCAGTCCTGGATCCCTCTTCTCTTTTCCTTCTATACTACTTCACTTGGTGATTTTATCAACTCCCATGGATTTCATTATTTTCTCTGTGCCAAAAATTCTGAAATCTACCCATTCTTCCCCAACCTCTCTGCTGATCTCCAGTTTCACATCTTCAACTGCCTTTCAGACATTTAGAACTGGAGGTCCAGTAGACATCTTCCACTGAACATGTCCAAAATGGAACTCACTATCTTTTCCCTTAACACCACCCCCTTTCCTATAACTGTAGAGGACATCATCATTCTAGCCCCCCCAGGCATAAAACCTAGGTGTCATCCTTGACTCCTTACCATCCCCCCCCATATCTAATCTGCTGCCAAGGCCTATCAATGTTGGAAACATCTCTAGAGTATGCCTCCTTCTCTCCTCTGAGACTTCCCCTCTCCCCAGTGCAGGCCCTCATTACCTCCCACCTAGACTGTTGCAATCGCTGCGGGGGAGATCTACCTGCCTTGTCTTCCCACTCCAATCTATCTTCCATTCAGCCACCAAAGTCATTTTCCTAAAGAGCAGGTTTAGCCGCTTCACCCCTCCATGTTCAATCAGAGGTTTGTGTACGAATGTGATTGCCTCGATGACTCCTTGGTGGAGAGCCTGGGTGTGCCTCCTACTTCCTCTGCACAGTGACAGATATTCTTGGAATCGACGAACCCTACACTCAGCGGTTTTGTGTTAACTGTACATCTCTGGCGAACGGTGATCTGTCCAGATGTATGAAGAGAGAAGCAGCTGAGGAAGCCTGTGTTCCCTGCTCATGTCTTCATTGAGGATGTCCTTGGGATTCACATTAATGGTTGTAGCTTGAATTTTACAGAGACAAGGAAGTAAGCCAATGGGTGGATATTGCTGAAATCTCCTTGATTGTTTTTTGTCATTGTGTGTGTCAGACTAGATAGACAGAAAGAGCCAAGCTCAAACCTCACTGGTGACCTTTACTAGTTGTATGACCATGGGCCTCTATGAGCGTCAGTTTTCTCATCTGTGAAATGGGGTTAATATAATCCCTGCGATGTCCTCATCCCACCGTTGTTGTTAGGATCAAAGGAGAGGACTGTATAATAACTCTGCAAACATTAAATTGTCATGGGAAAGACAGCTGGTGACAATACCATCTGTTATCTCCCACATCTCCATTTGTTCTTCATCCCAGAACTTCATTCTTTTGCCTGACACCTCATGCCACTGAGATTTGAGTAGTGAGATTTGAGTTTGTTAGGACCCCGTGTTCTTTTTCATGGGAATCATGAACTGGACTCACCTCTCCTGTCTGGTGTTTTTTGACCTCATGTGAAGGATTTTTTGTATGTCTCTGCTAACTCTTCCCCTCCCCAGGATCTACACTTTTGTCAGTACCCACCTTCTTCATAGTGACACAGCCTCCAACCCCTGTCCCCCAAAGAACCATGCTACTAGATACCCAACAAGTAATCATGCTGATCCTTCCTGATAATTTTGACTGAGAGGGACCCTGCCACCTCCCAAGGCAGCCCTTTCCCCTTTGTCCAGGTCTGATTATTAGCATAATTGTCCTGACCTCAAGCCTAGACTGGCCTCTCTATGACTCCCTGCCCCCCCCATCAGTCCTGGTTCTGACCTCTGGGACCAACGGAAGAAGGCTGAATCTTCCTCCACAGGAGAGTTCTTCAAATATTTGATCATAGCTGTCACATCCCCATGGAGCCTTCTGTTCTCTGGGCTAAGTATTTTCAGTTCCTTCTCCTAGTATTAAGAAGGCCCAGAGTCCAGGACCTTCCTGTTCTGGTTGCCCTGTTCTGGATTATTCACATCTTGTCAATGCTTTTCCTTAAGTGGGATGCCCAGAACTCACCAATATTCCATGTGGCTCTTTGAGACTTTTGGTGGCCAAAATTTCCTCTTATCTCTTTAGACTCTCCCTTTTATTATATTTGGGGAATTTTCCATCTATATAACAAATTCCTTCAACTTTCTTCTGCTTTCCATCCAATGGTCAGTTCCATTTTCCCATTCTTTTTATAGGTAAACTGGTTACCACAGGGGCCTAGCAGCCTTGCTTGTGTGCTGTGTAGCTACCCCTGGTGAGCTCACCTGGTCATGGATGTATGCCCGGCTGGGGAGGCAGAGTGCCTGCTAAATGAGATGATTCTGCCCCTCTATGAATGCCGGGCCTGCTCCCGGCTCCATTGTGTAAGATGCACGTTTTCCCAGCTACGTTGTCCAACAGTCCCCTTGGGTACAGTTTTAGGGGCATATCCAATGGAACCAAAAGGAACGGGGAGATCTGAAGGTCCTTTAAAAAGCGAAGGCGCACATAAGCCATGCTCGTGATCATTGACAGACTGTGCGTGCATGTGTGTATGTGTGTGTGTGTGTGCGCGCGTGTGTGTGCGTGTGTGTACAAGTGTGTGCGCACGTGTGCGTGTGTGCATGTGTGTACGTGTGTGTGCGTGTGTGTGTGTACGTGCGTGTGTGTGCAATCCGCTGCATCGGAGTCAAGGACAGCCATTGGGCCGCTGAGGGATTCAGACCCAGATTCAGGTCAGAGGGAATGACATTTCGAGATTGGGGCTCTGGGCTGAATGTAAGGGGACTTCCAATGAGCTGCCTGGGGCTCCCCGTCACTAGGGGAATTCTGAGCCTGTGTCTCAGGCCCTCACTCCTGCCCTTTTCATCTTCTCCAACTTAGTGAAATCCTACTGCTCCGTCTCTTCCTCCAAGAAGTCTTTGTCAGCTCCCCCCCACATCTCCTCCAAAGCCCAGAAGTGAACTCTCCCTATTAGGACCTTCCAAAGTGCTTTTTCCGACCCTCACATTGGCACTGGTGATCTTCTGGGGCTCCAGTCTCTCTCTCACTGGAAGGGGGCTTCTCAAAGGCCTGGGCCCAGTCCCCTCAGAATGGAACCTTCTGGAGAGGAGGCATTGTTTCATTCCCCGTCTTTGTGAGCCCAGCTCTTAGCCCAGGGTCTGACGTAAGGAATACCTATTGATTCACTGACTAGTCTGAGGCAGTATCGTGTCGTATGGAGGACTGATCGCTGGACTTGGAGCCAGGAAAGCCTGCCTCTGGGCAAGTCACCCAACCCCAATGGGTCTCAGTCGCCTTATCTGTGGCAGAAGGATAGGAAGACCATCTCCCTCACAGAGTTGTGGAAAGCTCAAATGAGACAATTTGAGCAAGATGCTTTGCTAACCTTAAAGTACCCACATATACTAGCTGCTACTGTTATGACTATCATTTGTGTAGCTTCCTTAGCATCTGGCAGAATACCCCTACTATAGCCGGTGGTCACACGATCAGAGATTTAGAGCCAACATGGGCCTTGGAGCTCAAACTCCTCATTCTGAGGAGACTGAGGCCCAGAGAGAGGGTGGAACTTGCCCAAAGCCACAGCCACAGACACGTGACCCACTTTCCTTTCTTGGTCCCCCTTCATCTTAGCACCTTCCCTCAGAGATCACATCCAATTTCCCTTTCTAGGTGCCATTTGGACACAATCCTTGGCACCTTGTGTCCCTCATTAGACTAGGAGCTCCTGGAGAGCAGGGCTTTGTTTTGTTTATTGTCTTTGACCCAGTGCCGGGAATGAAAGAGGACCATGTGAGTGTTTGTGGACTCTTTAGGACTCTCCTGTCCTTTCTGGCCTCCAGAAAGGTTGCAGGGGAGGACCTCCGGCACAAGGGTTCACACCTTTGGAAGTGAGAATAAGCCACCAAGTGTCAGTGTTCACAGCTCATTAGGCTCTAGGGGAGAGAAAGTGAGTGGACCTCACCCAGCCTGCAGGAACCAGAAGGGAGAAGCTGGATTTGACAGCTGCCTCTGGATACCTGCTGGCTATGTGACTGCAGATAAGTCATTTGACCTCTGAACTGTGGTTTCCTCCATAGCTATAACAAGATTGAGACAAGCAAGGCACATTCCCTTCTTGGCTGTGCAAAGCTCAGGTGTGCCCAACACGTGTAAAATATGCCCCTACCACCCTGCCAGGTCTGGGAGGAGGGGTGGGGGGTGGGGCCAGTACAATTTTCTTTTCTTTTTGTACTTTTTTTTAATTTTAAATTCAAATACAAAATGAAAAAAAATTGCCATGAAGATAGAAGACCATAAGAAAGGATTCAGTATAAAACAATAAATTTCCATTTCAAGAAAGCCCACATAATAAATACTACACATTGTTTTCAAAACTGCCCAACTTTTCTTTGCTTCCTTGTTGGTTTTCCTTCGTTATTTGCAGTGCACTCTTTACTCCCCCAGCACCCTGAAGAGGTCTACAGTTAAGTACGAATACATAGAGTACAATTTTTCTATTCTTTCCTCAGGCGCTAACTGGTTATGGTATTTGTTTCCTTAGCTGTAGAATAGTGGAAATAATCATGATTGCATTTAATTAGCAGAGAGGTGTTATGATTCAGTGGCTGGGGAGACAAGCTCAGAGATCAAAGGCTTGGGTTCAAGTGCGTTTCTGACTGGGTGGCCCTGGGCAAATCACTAAACTCTCTGAGCTCAGAGCAAGTCTCTAAGACCATAAATTACAGATCAGGTGCTGGTTCTCACTGACTGAGTTAGTTTCTTCACCAGGAATTCCCCACCAGGATGAAATCTCAGTACTCAGTTTAAAAACAAAACACTGGGCTATATGAATCTCTAACAAAGTGGGTTCTTTTTTTTTTTACACCAGACCTGTGATTTTAAACCAGATCTGTGTGTAGAGAACTCTCTCCACCAATGCAGACCAACACTTACTCTTCAATTTCAAGTCGTAGAGTTGTCTAAAGCACTCAGTAGTTTAGTGACTTGTCCAGGGTCACACACTCATCAGAAGTAACATTTGAACCCAGGTCAGTCACCCTAACTGAAGCTTGCTTTCTCCAGCTGGTTCTCTTAGCTACTACTACTACTACTACTACTACTACTACTACTACTACTACTACTACTACTACTACTACTACTACTACTACTATTACTCCTCCTCCTCCTCCTCCTCCTCCTTTTCCTCCTCCTCCTCCTCCTCCTCATTGTTAGTTTAGCTTCTCGAATTTGTGGTAAATGGCAAAATAAGGCAACTTACTTGAGCAGAAGCAGCTGGCCTACCTGGGGGCTGGAAGCAGGTGGCAGGGGAAGTGATGTTGGTGCTGTGGTAAAGACCTTCAGGAGGAGGCCAATTTTAGTCCTGCCTCAACTTCAAACTAGCTACACAATCTTGAGTCAGTTCTTGCCCCTTTCAGGACCTCAGTGTCCTCATTTGAAAAATGAGTGAATTAGACAAGATCTTTTCCCAGGCCCTTCCAATCTAATAGCCTATGACATTTCAGAAGTACTATAAGGAGAAGCAAGGATGACCTTAGCCACCTAAGTAGTCTCCTAACTGGTCTCTATCAGGAGCTTGCTGGGGCAAATAGAAATGGCGGGAATAGGGGGAGTCCTCCAAATCTTGTACAAGCCCATATTTGTGGGCAAATTCTTGTATCATTTGTTGATATCTTTATTGACACTGATGATCTGTTTTCTGGAGCAGTCTCAAGTTTTATCATTACCAGATGTTCCTTCTACATCTGGGCAAGTAAAGGTGGATGAATACAAAGCCTGTCATGTTCCCAGAAGAGCAGTGCTGGGTATGTCATGTGTTAGAGCCAGAATGTCTCTTGGAACTGCAGAAACCGGAAGGCAGCAGCTTCCCACAGCAGCCCTGAGGGGAGCAGAGGCAGGAAAAGTGGGAATAACCTCTGTACAGGTGTTCCTGCACTTTAGCAGCTGCGGTCCTGATTTGTGACACAATGAAGGAGGGAAAGAGGGAGAATAAGGCAAAACATCTTGCTTTTGCTTGAGTGATGACAGGAAATCTGGGCTTCCTGGGTGACTTTCCCTGAGTTTCTGTGTTTGTGTTTTGTGTGTGTGTGTGTGTGTGTGTGTGTGACTGTGTGTGTGTGTGTGCAACTGTGTGTAATTGTGTGTGTGACTATGTGTGTAGCTGTGTATGTGTGACTGTGCCCCTGCTGACATGTCAAGAACTGGGCAATGTTTCAAGCCTCCAGGGTCACACATGCCTGAGAACATGAAAGATTTTGAGACGATGACTGTCTATAGGGTTCAAGGAGCTGGTTGCTGTAGCAGAAATATGGACAGCTTCCATTTGCTGTATTTGTAAAGTATCTACTGCGTCAGGTTCTGTGCTCAACACTAAGCTTAGGAAAACAAAACAGTGTCTACCTTTCTGTTTCCGGAGAAACGTTTAAGCACACAAGCACCCGGAGGCACTCAAGAAGTCTGGGAAGGGATACAAAGTAACCCCTGGGCAGAGATCACGGACAACTGAAGCATCAGGAAAGGCCTGCATGCTGGGTCACCTGAGCTAGCCCTGCTTGGAAGGAAATGTGGGATTCAGGGAGGGGGAGGGGAGGAAGGAGCACATTCCAGGCACCAGAGACTGACCACCTGTGCAGAGGTGATGAGAGATGGGAGCCAGGAGGTTAGGTACCCCTGGAAACAGCTGACGGGTCAGTTTGGCTGGAACAGAGTGTGAGGAGGAGAAACAGGAACATAGGGGGAGGGCAAAAATGACCTCTCCAAATGAGAAATTCTGCTAAAGAAGAAGGGGGAAGCCTGGTGCAACGTGGCATGCGTCACAGATTGGGGAGAGTGGATTACTGAGGCCTCAGAAAAATAAATAATAATAAGGTTAGGTAGGATTCCATGGCCTAAAATTCTAAAAAGAAAGCTAGGAAGATCTGAAGACATCAAAAAATGAAAGGATTCTGACTGGAGGGAAAGGGCAGGTATTAAAGAAGTCTGTTGTGGACCAAAGAGGGGCTGGGAGAGGTGTATGCACACAAAGCCTGGCGTGTTCCTAGAAGAGCAGCACTGGCTATGTCTAAGTCCAGAAAGAGCAGAGCCACAGGGGAATTCAAAGGTTTGGTTTTTAACTACATAAAGGGAAAGAGGAGGGTCCATGAGGTATAGATAGAACCTTTGATCATGGCAGCTGGAACAATGATGACTGACTTGGGAGAGAAGGTAGCCCTGCCCAAGTCTTGCTTTGCTTCTACTTCTCCTTCCAAAGGGAATAATCTTTGGATCAGAACAGGAGTGGTGAGAAGGGAGTCAAACCCCAAGATAAGCCAGGAGATGGGAAGAGAGGTTTTTGCTGCCCTGGATGAGTCCAAATTGCCAGGCCCAGGCACATGATGTAAGAGTTCTGAAAGAGTTGGTACCCCCGACTGCCAAGTGAGACCAGAGAGCTTTGAAAGGTTGTTCAGAAAGAGAGAGGAGCTGCAAGATTCGAGAAGAGCAAATATCCTCCTGGTTTTCAAGGAAAGTGCAGCCATGGGCATGACTTCAGTTTCTTGGAAAACTTGAGGATGTCTTATTAAAGGGATGGTTATTGCCTATCCAACAAAAGGAGCAGTAAGCACAAAAATCCAACGTGGCTGCATCAGAGATAGGCCCTACCAGGCTGACCGCATTTCTTTTTTTGAATATGATATTAAGAGACCAGAGGATTGTTGCAGATACAGTTTGCCTAGATTTTAATGAATTCTTTGACACAGTTTCTCAGACTATTTTTGTGAAAAGATAGAAAGCTGCCTATTCCCCACATATTGTTGGGTTGCTCTAGAATTGGTTGAATGGCCATCTCCAAAAAGGAGTCCTTAGGTGTTCGATGCCACCTTGGACAGAAATCTCAGTTGGAGGGCTCCGAGGATCTGGAGTCTTCTGTTGAACAGTTTGGTCACTGCTGCAATGAAAGCAAAGTGCCCAGTTCCTCACATTTCAAACACCACCACGCTGAGAGGGATTGCTAGTTAACACCCTGGAGGATAAAGGCAGAATCCTGAGTGATCATAAAGGGGTCCTCAGAAGGACCTCAAGGTCATGAAAATGACCTGTGCTCTGTGAAATTGGTGGAAGCATGTGGGGATGTTGAGTCTGAAGAAGGTAAGATTGGGTGAATTATGAGAACATTTGTCAATATGAATGAAGGCTTGTCATATGGAAGAGGGATTAGCTTTGTCCTGCTCGGCCCCAGGGGGCAGAAATAAGAGCAATGGGGGATGTTGCAACAAGGGAGAAGTGATTCTATTTAAAAAAACCAAAAAACAAAAACCACTGCTTGGCCATTAGAAGTGACCCAAAGTGGAATGGTTTGTGTCCAGATCCTGTGGCTTCCCCTTCTGTCTAGGTCTTCTAGCCAAGTCTTGATACCCACTCATGGAGAATGTCCTAGAAGGGACTTGGGTTTTGGCTGGAATTGAACCCCAGTGCCAAGATTCCATGATTCTCTTTCTATGAAATTCCTAAACTCTCCAGACCTCAGTGTCCTCCTCATTGATTAAATGAGTAGGACTAGGACAGGGCTCAGGCCCATTCCAATGCTGATATCAGTGATTTTGTGACTTGGCATTATTTTTACATTGCTGTGTGGTCATGAGAAGGGCTCTTGACAACTCTGAGTCTCGTGAACTTCCTTCTAATAATGCATGCATTAGTCAGTTGACAAACATATGTTAAGCATCTATTACGTGTAAGGCTCTATGAAGAGCACAGAGGATTCAGAGAAAGGCAAAAGACCAGGCCCTAAACTCAAAGCGTTCCCCTCAAATGAGGAAGACAACAGGCAAATACCTACGTACAAACAAGCTGTAGCCTGGCTAAACCGAACAGCCACAGGGAGGGAAGGCACCAGCCTTGAGGGGCCCAGGAAAGGATTCTTGCAGAAGGCAGGGTTTTAGCTGAAACCTGAAGGAAGCCCAGGAAGCAACTTCACAAGCCAATTGTTGTTTTGTTTTGGTTTTTGTTTTTGCTGAGGCAATTGGGGTTAAGCGACTTGCCCAGAATTCCACAGCTAGTGAGTGTTACGTGTCAAGCTGGATTTGAACTCAGGCACTCCTGACTCCAGAGCCAGTGCTCTATCCACTGAGCCACCTAGCTGCCCCCAACACAAGCCAATTTTTAACCCTTAAAGTACAGTGGAAATGTGTAATTGGAAGTCACTCACTTCTCTTGGCCTCACACAGCTCAGCGGCGGCGGCAGCAGCAGCAGCAGCAGCTCTATTTCCACCTCCAGATGCCTCCTTGGTCATTAGAAGGGGCCCAGCAAAGAAGAGAAAGGGAGGGCTGCATTGGTGTCTGGTCACTGAGAATCACCATACTGATGGCTTTGTTTGGAGAATGCTAGTATAAGATCTAGGTCTCTCCCACATAGAGGGAGAAGACATTACCTGGTGATGATCACAGGGAGGTAGATAAGGAAAAAAAATTACTAACTAGATAAATGGGATGGAGTCTTTCAGTGGTAATGAGTTCCCCATTTGAGAGGTATTCAAGCAGAGGCTTGCAAGGGAATGATGTAAAGGGGGATTCATGTACTGATGGAGGATTGGTAAGTGAAATGGCCCAACCCTGGGAATCCAGGATACCAACCCACCATTAACAAGAAACATGGGAGGAGGTTTCTGCAGAAATGACTTTGCCTTTCCACTGGACTCCCTCAGGATGAACAGCTGGTATTTATGAGAAAGCCACAGCAGCAGGGCTGTCTGGAGCCTTGGGAAAGAGGGGGTCGTGCCTCTGGGGCAGGGAGGAGTTAAGCGGATTATACAAAACTGTGGCAGCCTAGAGGATGAACCTGGTCCGGGATTTTCGCTGCGCTGTTTTTGAAGGTTGGAAATCACCCATTATTTTATTTCAGTTTAGTTAGTGGTAGACATACTTTGTGAAAGTTAGAAAAGCAAAATTGGTTCCCTTGGTGACTATTTTCCTGTCATTCAGGACCCAATTTTCAATGTCTTAGCATCATTTAGAGCTGCTACGAACCTTACAGGTCACAGAATTTCCTGGAGGATGGAGCTGCAGCCCAGGGAACGGCAGGATTTCCCTGAGGCCACCCAGGCACCAAGGAGCACAGCAGCTCTCCACCTCACACCCCAGGGGTCTCCGTGCACTGTTTTCTTCCTGCAACTTCTTACTCTATCCTCCCTCCACCCCACAGAAAAGGGAGCCTGGAGGCTCACCCCTCATTTCCTTCTAGGCTAAGGCCCGAGAGAAGGAAGTCATTTGTCTTTGTCCTTGACAGGGGAAAGAATCTCTTTCCTCTGGACCTGTCGCCTAATTTGGGATCCCATAAGGCAGGAATTATACCCTATTCCATTGAGAGAATTTCTCACTTTGAAATAAACTGCAGAAAAGATTAGAAATCTGGATCTAGAACCTCATCAATCATGCAGGGGAGGGGTTGAAGGATGATGTCGGGAACGAGGCCTGGGGCTCCTAGTGCATTGTTCCGAATTCACGCAGGGACCTCTGCCTGGCATCCCCATCACTTGTGTGTAGTAAGTTATTCCTCTCTTGCAAAAGCTGCAGAAATTGTGAGCGAGAGCTAAGGTAGTCATTTCTCTGAATTAGTGAGAGATTCTGACATGGACAAATCTCCACCAGGATCAAAGCTTCCCTACTCTGTTTTCTGTGCGTTTGTTCAAGTGAGGTTTAAAGTTATCTATTACAAAGTGTTTCCCCCTGCCCCAAATACTAATGAAATCCTAGTTCTGGGGCTCAGCCATTGATGGCCCTCTGGTTGTGAGGAGAAGTGGAAGCTACTGGGATCTTATGGAGCTTTCCCATTGGCACTACACCCAGATTTCAGTCAACCCCATGAAACTTAATTCTAAAATAATAAGAGCATAGTAGGAAATCAGAGCTCAGAGATTTCCCACGCATACTCTAGTACTCACATCTGGGCCAGGAGTGTCCTCTTGCAAGAAAAGGAACCACCAGAATTTCACAGATATCTGAAATAGATGAATCCAAAGACAGCCTGAGCTTTGGGATGCTCTTCCTGGCTTTCTCAGGACATTTTTCAAGGCTTCCCACACCCTCCCAACATGGAATGTAGAAGACTAACAATGAAAAAAATGACCTATTTTAACAGGTGCACACTTGTGTGTAAGGGGGCTTAGCTGAGCGTGGAATTATTTTAACATGGAAATAAGCTGTGGATGTTTGGAAACGCCACTCACTTGGCCACACAGGATAAGACACATGGGCCACATTTAGAGATTTTTCAGACTAGAAACTTGCGTGTTTGTCGTCTTAATTCCAGAGGAAGTCACATTATTGTAGGGAAACAAACGCCAGAGCCTGGGAAGTGTGACTGCCCTCTTCAGACTGTGTTGGGGAAGCTGCTGAATGTGAACAGTTATTTTGTCTTTCATTTTCCAGAACTGCCGCTTCTTCAAACACCCCCTGTTCTGGCCCAGCCTACTTTCCATCCCACAGCTGTGGGGTCATCCTTGGCTTTCCATCCCCATCAAATTCCATGCCTGACCAGTAGACCCGTCTTGCTGCTTCTATCTCCCAAATGTGTCTTGAAAACACCTTACTCTCCCAACTCCTGTGGGCACCGTCCCAGTTGGGACCCTGCATTGGCACAGCCTTCTAGACTCTTTCCCTCTTCCCGTAGCCACCAAACTGATGTTTCTAGAACCTAGATTGGACACGTTGAATTGTCAACATCTATCTCTCCAGTTCCTCTAGACCAAATACAGAATCATCAGCCTGGCATCGAATCTCGGCTTCCTCCAAAACGAGGTCTTTTTTGACCACTCTCTCCACCAGGTGATTCCATGATTAGCACAACTGGACTCCAGCTTACCTTTCCACTTCTATTTCACACTACCCCCTTCACCCATTCTTGGTTTTAGCCAAGCTGGCTTTCTGGATGCTCCCTGCACAAAGCATTCTTTCTCCTTTCTGCATGCTTTTGCTGTCCCCCAAGCCTAGCATATACTGCTCTTCACCTTCTCCTCCTCCCCTTCCTCCCAGAATCACCACCTCTCAGGGCAGCTGAGGGGATGCCTCCTAAATCAGTACTATTTTACTTGCCCCTCCACTCCCCCACCCCCAGCTACTAGCATTCTCTATGTCTTGAAATCCCTGTTTCACTTTGGATTGATTTTGTGTTGACAGTTTAATGGATATGGCCTATTCCCCGGTAGAATGTAAGTTTCTGGAGGACAGGGGCTGTTGTGTTTATATCACTGTATCCATGAAGCCTAACACAGCTCCTGGCACAGATTTGTCACTTAACAAAAGTGTGTTGAACAGAGTTGACTTGGCACCAGGCTTGACCTGGATAAAGGGAGAAAAATATTTGATCTGCATTCGAGGACCTGTAGAAGAATCTCAGTTCTGCCCCTTGCACTGTTGGTGCACTGGAGTGAGCCACTTAGCCCCTCTGGACCTCCCTCTCCTCTCCAATAAAGTGATGGGGCCAGGCTGGATGGTGTTGGGTCTCTGCCCCTCATCTTCTGTGATTCTAAGGGCCAATGGAGTTTCTGTTCTCTCATCTGTCAAATGAGGCAGGACCACTTCAGGTCTCTTCCAGGCATCTAAAGTCATGTGCTGTGGCACAGAGGGAGCAGCTGGGGGCTGGGCAAAGAGCTCTTGACTCAGGGCCAGAACCCCTGACGCTGGTTCTTACAGCCTAGAACTGCTGCTTCCTGTGCACGGGCCCTTTGATAAAGGCTTGGATTTCCCTGGCCCTGGGTCTCCTTGTCTGTAAAAGGGCCAGAAGGTCTCTCTGGCCATTCCCAGGCTGAGGACATGTGATCTCGGCAATAAGGTCAGAGGGTGAGGGATTGGAGATAGAAGAAAAGGGGATTCCATAAAATACAGGCTCCATCAGCTTTTCAAGAGGTGAGTGAACTTGCCGATGTCTTCAGCTGAGCCATCGTCACTTTGTATGTCCTTAGTACAAATGTTTAAGCCCATTCTGATTTGTTCCTGGCCCTCTGGCTCATAGATCAGTTCCCAGAAAGGCTAGACCCTTTGGAGTAAGGCATGCAGGCAGCCTTCTAGGCCTTGTGCATGAGCATCCTTAGTAGGGCCCAGGTGCTAACAGCCAAGGGCAGCCTCCACCCCAGCTCACCTGCCCGTGAGCCCAGACGTTCAGCCTCTCACACTTTTGGAAGGAAGTTCCTGCCAAGGAGGCCCCCTGCATCCTCCCCTGGGCCACCCAGCCTCTAGGAACCTGCCTAGGCAAGACAGCAGCCTCTTCAAGTCTCCTGAGGGTCTCTTGTTTTTAGCAGGTGGCCCCCTCTCCTCTGTCAGGCTGGGCGTGGGTGCCTCTGGGCCCTAGGAGGCAAGGAGGAAGCAGGTGGGGGTCAGAGCATTCCCTGATGAAAGCCAGCTCAGTCAGAACAGACACAATGAAGCAGAGAAGAAAAAGCTGAGAAGGAGCTACCCAGTAGACAGCCCTTGCTCTGTCCCAGATGTGATCTGGGTCACCCCCATCAAGATGAGTGAGCTTCCCAGCTGCTTGGGTGAACTTCCCTGAAGCCTGGAATTCTGCATGTCTGGGGAAGCTGTCCACAACCCCAGAAAGTTCTTCTGAAGCCTGCCAAGCCCACATTAATAGGCAGCAGAACAAGGGACCAAGAAGCCTCAAAAGGTGTAGACTGAGAGAGGATCCCTTATGCCTGTCTAGACTGGAGGTTCTGAACCTCGTTTCCAGAAATGAAACAGCAGTTATTGAGGTCGGCCATATCACCAATATTCCAACAAGTTCACACTCCCCATGGGGCATTGATGGCTTTTCATAAGTTCATAGGCTGAGCTCCAGAAAAGACCTCAGAGGTGACCCCCTTCATTTTGCAGATGAAGAAACTAAGACAGAAAGAATTTAGGTGACTTATCCAGGGTCACATAGCTAAGTAAACAGTAGAGGCAAGATTTGAACCCAGGTCATCCTGGTTCCAAGTTTAGCACGCTATCTACTAAAGCCACTCACCTAGATCCTGAAATTCTTGGTCTCTGTCTCTCCTTTCCTCCTCTTCCTCCTCCTCCTTCTTCTTTTTCTCTATCTCTATCTCTCTGTGTGTCTCTCTGTTTTTCTCTGTCTCTTTCTCTCCATTGCCACATAATTTACTTTTTGGACATTTTGACAGGTTTAAGAAACTATATCTGAGCCTGTTAATAACCATTGGTTTGCATTTTCCTTTTGAAATGTCCCTCTTCCCCTTCCCCTCACCAACTTCCATTTTTTTTCAGTCAAACCCACTTTCTTACTTAGGGACAGGAAGAAGCCTTAAGTGCCAAGAAGAGAAGCATGTTAGTCATAATCATGGAATCAAATCTATGCTTGGAAGGCTTAGCAGGTATTAGGGAGGGATGTGTCTTCACTCTACCCATTGGCCCCACTCCCAACACCTTGGCTCCAGATGTGAGGTTAGAAAGGTTAGGGTTGGGGCGGAGCCAAGATGGCAGAGTGAAAGCAGTGACTTACTTGAGCTGTCCTCCAAACCCCTCCAAATACTCATAAAAAATGGCTCTAAACAAGTTCTGAAGCAGCAGAACCCATAAAAAGACAGGGTGAAACAAATTTCCAGCCCAACACAACCTAGATGATTGATCAGAAAGGTGTATTGTGCTGGGCTGGGAGCACAGGCCACGGTGAACCTGGAGCAGTCCTCAGAGGACTGAATCTTGGGCAGCTGTGGAGGTTTCCAGACTCGTCAATCCACCAATGCCAAAGACAACTTAGAGGGTCAGTGGGAAAAATCTGTTTCTGTCGGTGCTGAGAAAGGAAGGCGGGGTTTCAGCTCCATTCCCCAAGAGTGTGGCCCTGGAGGGGCAGCTGCTTCCCAAGCTTCTGGCACACAGACTGAGGGGGAATCCAATGGCTGATCAGAGAGGGATTGCAGGGATCTCTTTGCCAGTGCTGAGGCAGGAATCTCTTGCTTTTCCCGTGTGTGGATCTGGGTCACAGTTCTGGGCGGCGGTGCTGGAGTGAGGAGGAACACTGGTGTGATAGAGCTTGGAGTGGCTGTGGAGAGGAACCCTTCCTCACAGTTACAGGACAGAAAGGAGTACTTGTAGGCACAGGCCAGGAAAGGAGTAAACACCTAGCCCCTTATCACACCACCTTGCAAGAACTGAAAATTTACAGGTCCCTACAAATAACTCTGGAAACAGCTGTACAAACCCCTGAAGCTTGGGACAGTACATTCTCCACATTGGAAGCAGATTTGTACCTTAACAAAGAGTTTAAAACTCAAGTAATTGGCTGGGATCATGAGCAAGCAGTGCAAAAAGAGTCAGACTATATTATCTTACTTTGGTGAAAAAGAAGATCAAAATATACAACCAGAAGAAGACAACAAAGTCAAAAAACTGAGAGTGATGCAAGAAAATCATGAAAAACAGGTCAACAGCTTGCTAAAAGGAGACCCAAAAAATACTGAAGAAAATAACACCTTAAAAATAGCCTAACCCAAATGGCAAAAGAGGTCCAAAAAGCCAATGAGGAGAAAATGCCCTAAAAAGAAAAATTGGCCAAATGGAAAAGGAAGTCCAAAAGATTACTGAAGAAAATACTTCCTTAAAAATTAGAATAGAGCAATTGGAAGCTAGTGACTTTATGAGAAATCAAGACACAGTAGAACAAATCCAAAAGAATGAAAAATTAGAAAACAATGTGAAATATCTCATTGGAAAAACAACTGACCTGGAAAATAGATCCAGGAGAGAGAATTTAAAAATTATTGGACTATCTGAAAGCCATGATCAAAAAAAGAGCCTAGACATCATCTTTCAAGAAATTATCAAGGAAAACTGCCCTGATATATTAGAACCAGAGGGCAAAATAGAAATTGAAAGAATCCAGATCTCCTCCTGAAAGAGATCCCCAAAGGAAAACTCCTAGGAATATTATAGCCAAATTCCAGAGTTCCCAGGTCAAGGAGAAAATATTACAAGCTGCCAGAAGGAAACAGTTCAAGTACTGTGGAAACACAATCAGGATAACACAAGATTTAGCAGCTTCTACATTAAAGGACCGCAGGGTGTGGAATATAATATTCCAGGGCAAAGGAGATAGGATTACAACCAAGAATCACCTACCCAGCAAAACTGAGTATAATCCTTCAGGGGAAAAAATGGTCATTCAGTGAAATAGAGGACTTTCAAGCATTCTTGATGAAAAGACCAGAGCTGAATAGAAAATTTGACTTTCAAATACAGGACTCAAGTGGAACATGAAGAGGTAAACAGGAAAGAGAAATCATAAGAGACTTATTAAGATTGAACTGTTTACATTCCTGCATGGAAAGATGATATTTATAACTCATGAGACCTTTGTTAGTGTTAGGGTAGTTGGAGGAAAAAATTATATGTATGTATATGTAGATAGATAGAGGGCACAGGGTGAGTTGAAGATTAAGGGGTCATATCTGGAGAATAAAATTAAGGGATGAGAGAGGATTATACTCCAAGAAGAAGAAAGGGAGAGGTAGAATGGGGTAAATTATCTCCAAAAAAACCCAGAAAAGTCTCTTACAGTGGAGGGGAAATGGGGGAAGGTAAGAGGGAATGAGTGAATCTTATTCTCATGGGATTTGGCTTAAGGAAGGAATAACATACACATTCAATTGGGTATGGAAATCTGTCTTACCCTACAGGAAAATAGGGGAGAAGGGGACAAGAGAGCAGGGGGATGATAGAGAGGAGGGCAGATTGGGAAACAGGGTAATCAGAAGTAAATACTTCTGAGGAGGGACAGGGTCAAAAGAAAGAATAAAATAAATGGGAGGGCAGGATAGAATTAAGGGAAATAGAGTTAGTTTTTCACAACATGTCTACTATGGAATGTTTTGCATAACTGCACATGTACAACCTATATTGAGTTGCATGCCTTTTCAATGAGGGTGGGTGGGGAGGGAGGAAGAGAGAAAATTTGAAACCTAAAGTTTTTTAAAAACATATGTTAAAAAAAACATTTTTACATGCTACTGGGAAATAAGAAATACAGGAAATGGGGTACAGAAGTCTATCCTGCACTGCCAGAAAATAGAAGGGGAAGGGGAGAGAAATAGAAGAGAGGACAGACTAGAGGAAGGGATATTCAGAATGCATACCATCTTGGGGTAGGAGGGAGGGGGTAGACGGGGTGAAAATTTGGAACTGAAAAACTTGTGGAAGTGAATGTTGAAAACTAAAAATAGATAAATTTATAGAAAGAAAGAAAGAAAGAAAGAAAGAGAGAGAGAAAGAGAGCAAGAAAGAGAGAAAGAAAGAGAGAGAGAAAAAGAGAGAGAGAAAGAGAGAAAGAAAGAAAGAGAGAAAGAAAGAGAGAAAGAAAGAGAGAAAGAAAGAGAAAAGAAAGAGAGAAAGAAAGAAAGAAAGAAAGAAAGAAAGAAAGAAAGAAAGAAAGAAAGAAAGAAAGGAAGGTAGGTTAGGGTCTGGGAGCCAGGGGGAGCTGAGTTTCTGAGCTGGTTGTTTCTGAGGTCTAAAGCCAGCTTCTCAGGTATCAGGGTGCGTGACCCCAACACTCAGTGATCCCCGAGAAGGCCAAAGGCAGATCATTGGGCGGCTGAGATGGGGGCTCTGAGCTACAAGGTCACCTCCCAAGTCTGCCCATCCCTTCAGGGCCTCTCCCGTTCTTCCATCTCTCATCCATGGTATTTGATCGTATGTGTGCCGTCAAGGTCCCTCTGAAGAAGAAGGCAAATAATAACACAAATATTTGTGTGTTTGCTTTAGCTACAGTGAGGAGAGGAGAAGGATCAGAGCAGGTCTGGGAGGAGGTTCATGGTACTGTGGCAACTACAAAGGCCGAGGGCTCAGTTGTCATTCTGTGTCAGTTTTCTCTGCCGATGCAGAAAGCACCCAGCTCTGGAAAAGGCAGAATCAAAATGACCAGCAGTGAGTCAGTACCCAAGATAAGTAAGGAGCTTTCTGAGGTCACCTGACTGCTCTGGATAAGGCCAAATCACCCAAGCTCCATCGGCAGCTGAACTGGCAGTTGTGATTGCTGAAACACTGAGCTTGGTATTTGATTGTGCCGGACAGGGCAAGGACTACAGGACTGGAGAAGGAAGGGCTGCCCCCCAGTTAAAAAAAAAAAGAGGTAAAAAGAATGAAATCTGCAAACTACAGGCCAGTGAACTTGGCTTCTATTCCTGGGAAAATTCTAGAATGCCTGGTCAAAGAGACAGCGGGCAAACATTTAGAAAAGAAAGCGGAGATTGCAAAGAGCTTATGAAACAAAGTCATGCTAGAGTTGCCTCATCTCCTTTTTGAGCAGGGTTACGAACTGGTGGATTGAGGAATGTGTCTATATGAAGTTATTCCTGCTCTTGGGAAAAAGTTGGAAAGGTGTGTTCTAGGAGAAAGGACTGCTGGCTAGGCTTCTGGTGCTCAGGACGGTCTCTGTCATGCTTCCTCATCCTGGGAATTCCCTCCACCCATAGACTTCTCAGACCAGAAGTGCCCTTCCCCATCCTGGCCCTTCCTCTGATTGGCTCCTCCAGAGCTCCATGTTAGGGAGAGTGGCCAGGCCAGCATCCTCTTCTTTCCTCTCTCCTGGCTTTGTGGACTTTCTCTGCCCCTGCAAGGGTTCCATTTCCCCTGTGAGGATATAAGCTCCTTCAGGGCAGGGACTGCCATTCTTTCTGTTTCTATCTGTATCCCCAGGGCTTTGCACAGTGCCTAGCATACAGTAAGTGCTTCATAAATGCTCATTAACTTGACTTGACTACTGAGTGCCTCAGTGCCCAGATTCAAAGAGCAGTTACTAAGGGGTCAATATCACCTTGGAAAGAGGTCTCCAGTGGTATGCCCAGGTAATCTGTGCTGGGCCCTGCAACATTTTTGCCAGTGACTTCAGTAAAAGCATAAATGACACAGAGCTGTGAGGGAGAGCTTCTGCCTTGGACAAAACAAGCCAAGGTCCAAAGGGACCTTGGAGGGGAAGAGCCAGGATTAGAGCCCAAGTCTTCGGGACTCTCCTTCCGCTATAAGGAGGTGACTATCCCACTGTCCTTTGCCTTGGCCATCCCTCATCAAGGGTATTGGCATTAGCTCTGGGCACAAGAGACTTTAATAAGGTGCCTTGGAGAATGTCCAGAGAAGGACATCCAGAACAGTATATGCTGCAAGAAGATGGGTCGAAGGGCAGCGAGGTGGCACAGTGGATAGAGTGCCAGGTCTGGAGTCAGGAAAACTCATCTTCTTGAGTTCAAATCTAGCCTCAGACATTTCCTAGCTGTGTGACCTTGGGCAAGTCACTTAACCCTGTTTGCCTCAGTTGCTTCATCCATAAAATGAGTTGGGAAAAAAAATGGCAAACCACTCCAGTATCTGCCAAGAAAACCCCAATAGGTTCATAAAGCATTGGACATGACTATTTAACTAAACAATATATGATTCATATTTAGAGTCTCTCTATAAGGAATTAGCAGTCTGAAAGGCACTCAATGTACAAAGTACATAACAAATACGGGACAGCTACTTATTTCTTCTAACACAAAAGAAATGCTTAAAATACATAAGATGTGCAAGTACCCATGTTTAAAACACTAACCCATTACCCAATATACGCAACTAGGAGGCAAAGACAACAATATTTTGTCTTCCCTTTGACCTGCATTGGGTATGCTACTCACAAGTCTGTATCAGCTGGCAAGCCTACGCGTGGCTTGGGTACTGACCTTTCAACGGCAGAATCCTCTGGCTCCCGACCGCAATTTCCTCTGAGAAGCAGGAACGGTGCTCACCATCAGTCAGCACCCAATTCTGAAGCTTCAGAACCTGCCACCTGCCAACCCAGTGTCCATGGCTGGAACTCGCCATCTCATGATCACTGTTCAGTCACCTACGCACAAGGAAAGCAGTGCCAAGAAAAGGCAGCTGGGGAAGGGAGGTCCTCCCCTCTCCTGCAGGCCCACCTTGGCCAGAGCATGATCTTCCTGCCCCTTTGCAAGACTTGTTGTTGGGCCCTTTTGTTCTGGGGGGAGTCCAGAGGCTGTAGAGCTCCCTCCCTCCAGCCCCTTCTGAATTTAACTTCCTTGAGAGTAGGAACTGTTTTTACTTTTTCTTTGTGTCTGGAAGTGCTTGGCAAAGTTCTTGGAATGCACTTAATCAACGCCTATTGGCTGATTGAATCCGGGGTTCATTTGAGGGAGTAGCCTCCTAGCACTCAGCTCACTGGCCACCAGAGAGTTCACATGACTTGTCCAAGGTCACACAGCCCACAAGTTTCAGTCAGGACTGGAGCCCAGGTCTGCTGGCTCTGCTTGCAGCATCACCCCTGGGACATCAGTGACCCGTGCTCAGGGATGTGAGCTCCCCCAGGCCCATCTTCCCCAGCCCTGGGTCTGTGAGAGCAGGACTTGGAAGACTGAAAAGTTCCAGGATCTATTTGTAGAAGAGCCCCACACAGGCTGGGATTAGATAAGGGCCCTGGGGGAGCTGCCTTAGGCAGAGAGCTAGTGTCCCAGCCCTGGCCAGCAGTGTCTGCTTTCTGTGGGAACAGAATTCAGCTGCTCCTTGGGAGAAGATGAGGGTGGTGGCCTCAGGTAGCTTCCATGTCCTGGGGCAGCACCCCCCCCCCCACCAGCCCTGGCTACCCTGGGGTTACTTGGGCCCAGGCCCTCAAGAGAAGAGCTGGGCCTGAGCTGTCTTCAGGACCCCAGGGAGGCACCTTAGGACCCTCTTCTCTCAACAAGACTGGTCCTGAAAGGACAAGACAAGTCTGAAAGGCTGTGCTGGCAGAAAGAGGATTCTTCTGAGGCCTTTCCATTTCCACATGTGGCTGGCTGGATTTTTCCATTTTCAGGACTCAAAGGTTCCCTGGGAGGCAGAATTACAGGCTCCAAGGCTCAGAGACCTCAGAGACCCCTCTAGTCCTGAATAGGAATCCTCTGGACAGGGTACCCAACAGTGATCTTTGCTTAATGACCCCAGAGAGGAGGGCCTGCTGCCTTCCCAGGCTTCCTGTCCTCTTTGGGGGACACAGGCATTGCTAGGAAGCTGAACTCTGTCTCTCAACCTCCATGTCAGCCCACTGATCCTTAAGCAGAGACTCTTCCAAGTCAGAGTCCCTCAGATGCCGAAGAACACTTCCATTGTCCCCCTCCTACCTCATTCTCCTCCCTGTCTTTTTTTTTTCCAGGCTAAACACACCCATCTCCTTACCGTAATGAAGTGTCCTCTAGACACTTAACAATATCCTTACCCAAATGTGGCCCCTAGAACCCCACCAAGGTCATCAAAGTCCTTATTCCCAGATATTGGATCTCTCATAACATGGCCCAATCAATCAATACTTAGCGCTGTTAAACTATGAAAGGTTAGACCACACTTGGCTACTCTACTGAAACCTTCCAAGATGGCAGCTCTTGAAGATAAATCATCTCACAATTCAGTTCTGTCTCTTCTGCTAATCTTGGTGTGACTGTGGAGAGGGCCCTTCTTCCCTCGGGGCCACAGTTACTTCACCTGAAAAAGAAGATGACCCCTATGCCCTCTTCTAGCACTGAGCCAATGGCTCTTTGGGCTATGGGGGAGCTCGTGCTTTTGTTTGTTTGGAGATTTTTAACCCCATGTCATTTCTGCTTGGTTGTGCCTACCTGGGTAGCTTCTGAGGATGGACCTTTGTGACCTTTGCCTTGTCCCTGGAGACACTGCTTGGCTCAGTGTACAGAAATATGAGTCCCTCGGTTTAGAATCACACTTCTGCCTTTGCACCATGAGAGAGAGGACCCTCGGCACAGCTCCACCACCAAGTCACCCCTGTGACTGCAGGGCAGTTGCTGCTGGCCACCAGGGGCCCAGGAAAACAGCAACTGCTGAGGAGGCACCTACTGGATTCCAGCAATTATGCATGGAGCTTGGGATACAAAAAGAAAATGAAGGGAAAACAACATAACCACAACACACAGAGCTTCAATGCTATCAGGAATACGGCAAGTAATCAGACAAATAGCAACACCAAAGAAGATAACCTCAGAAGGAAAGGCAATCAGGGAAGCTCCCTGGAGGAGGTGGCCTCTGATCTGACCCTCGAAGGACGACAAGAAGTAAGGTCCAGATGAGTAAAGAGTGCAGTCCAGAATGGTACAAAATGGAGGCAGGAGGCCGATGACCCCCAGCAAGACAAGACAGCCTCAGGGCCACCCAGAATCTGCCCTAAATGTCAGAAGGGAGGGATGCAAGGTCAGATGGATTTGTCTGTTCTAGCCTTTGCTAAACCAACCCTGAGCAGGCCGCATGCCCTATCCCTCCATCCCTTGGCTCTTCCAAATTCCGAGGTCTCTGATTGTGACTATGGGCTCCCCACCAAGTCAGCTGATAACTAGCTCCTGGCACTATGGGAGCCAAAGGCCCTTAGTAGAACATGGAACATGAGATCCTAGCAGCAGCAGTGGGATGACAACCGGCCAGTGATGATGGACTGGCCACTGGATGATAGACTTGCCACGCGATGACAGACCAGCCAGTGATGATGGACTGGCCACTGGATGACAGACCGGCCAGTGATGATGGACTGGCCACTGGATGACAGACCAGCCAGTGATGATGGACTGGCCACTGGATGACAGACCGGCCAGTGATGATGGACTGGCCACGGGATGACAGACCGGCCAGTGATGATGGACTGGCCACTGGATGACGACAGACCGGCCAGTGATGATGGACTGGCCACGGGATGACAGACCAGCCAGTGATGATGGACTGGCCACTGGATGACGACAGAGCGGCCAGTGATGATGGACTGGCCACTGGATGACAGACCGGCCAGTGATGATGGACTGGCCACTGGATGACAGACCGGCCAGTGATGATGGACTGGCCACTGGATGACGGACGGTCCGGGGAAGATAGACCGGCTATGAAAGGGCTTTCCTTCCTTATTTGGAACACACACAGACATTCTGTATGGGGAGCTGCCTGGCTGCCAAGTTGGTGTGGGGGGTGGCACATCCAAACTGAACCAGAGGAGACTTACTGCCTTGTTGTGTGTGAGGAAGTGAGAGGTGATGAGCCCATGGTGGAGGGAGAGTCCTTAGGCCCTTACCTCTCGCCAAAGCCCTGCCATGTGGTCCGGTTGAGGATTCTTCTCTGTTGTGTCTAATCTTTCCTCCTTTTAGGTGCAGAAGTATTGGAGATGGCTACATACTTGTGAGCTCTGAAACATCAAGTGGGCAAAGCCACCAGAATTCTGAGCTGAGTCGGTGCCAGGATTTTTTGGAAGCCAGATGGTGAAGAGGGAAGACCCTAGTGACCTACTTAGCCCAGTATGGACTGAAGACACCAGAGGGGGAGCCACAGTGACTCCACCAACAGCTAAGCCAGATTTAGAGATGACCCTGGTGGAGCAAGTGCTGTGCAGAATCACCTTCATGTTTGAGCTCCAACTCCCCAGAGACAAAGGTGAGCAATGTTTTCTACCCCCTCTCCTTGCTGTGTCTTCACAGTAAATACCTCTTTGTAAAAGCTAGGTGATGCTACATTGTTCATTGAAACTGGGGCATTAGTCACTGGGGGTTAAGAGAGGGAGAACACACCAAATGGGGCTCAAGACAATATCATTCAAGAAAGAGAACTCCAGCCCCTCAGTGAAAGTCCTTGGAATCCTCGGGGTGGGTGGTGGGTGATGGAAGCCGCCTCTCTCTGGGAGAGCAAGTCAGAGTCTTATTATAAATGATTAGAGCTCAAGTGAGCTTCTAAGTTTCATGATTCATGGCCGTGACTGACAACCCGCTCCGATCAGCAGCTCCTTCTTTCTCTCTGCCAGTTCTGACAAAGCTCCTGCAGAATTCATGGGCCCAGGGGCCGGGTGGGGTCCTTGAGGGCCTCCCTTGAAACATCCAGGACTTGAAAACTAACATATGTGCTCTATGTATGGGAATTGGAGCCTCCCCACTCTGCTCTATCTATTTTTTTCCTTTTGAAAAGAAATGAATGATGTGTGAATAAGGAAACAGGCTAAAGTTATAAAACCTCCCTGGACTGTGGCCCAAGATGCCTCCAATCTATCCCCCAACCCAAGAGATGGGGAACAGATCCTCGTGAAATAATGTAAGAAACATAAAGGGCTGAGATGGAGCTGAGGCCAGAGCATTTATCTTCCAGGGGAAGAATGAAATGTCTTCCGCTCCCACGGAACGAACCCACCTGGGATCCTCCCCACCACTGAACAGCAGATGGCTTCATCCGTCCGACGCTCCTGGGTCACGGGCTGCCGGGAAGCAGGGAGGGGCCAATGCTCAGAGCAGGAAGGTTGTAGCCCAGAGCCATACCCGGGACCCGGCTCTTCCCTTTCTGAAATAGACATTAGTGTTTTCCCTCACCCCTTCCAAAAAGGACTGCCATCTCCCGTCTGCTCCACTGGGTGCCTAATTGATGCCCTTCCTACTGAAGTACAAACTCCAGGAAGGCAAGAATCCCATCGTGGTCATCTCTACTGCCTTCAGTACAGGGTAGGTTCTGAATGAATGAATGAATGTTAACAAGAGCAAATCGAAGTAATTCCCCAAATTGTCTTGAGCCCTAGCTGAAAACCCCCTGAAATGCTTGAGGGACACAGGTGGAGGAAACATTGACTATGGGAAGAATCTGTCAAACCGATCCCACAGAAGACCATGAAGAGTCTGAGGAAGGACACACAGCTACGGATTTGCAAGGACAGTGGACAGAGCTCCATCTCAAAGCCCTTTCTCCCGTTAGCGCTGTGGCTAGTTATCAGGACCACACAGACTTAAAACTCCGCTCTCATTACCAAGTCTCTTTCCATGGTAGTCGTCATTATCATCATCATCATTGTGACTGATCTGCAGCTAGGGCTTAGACGTTCATTGTATTTATATTGTCAGATTTGATCCTCACAATAACCGCAGAAGTTAAATGATATTATCATCCCCATTTTACAGATAAGGAAACCAAGGCTCATCAAAGTGAAGCGACTTGTACAGTCACACAGGATAGTAAATACTAGAGGTGAGATGTGCACTCAGGTCTTCTTGCTACAAATCTAGTAGTGACAAATTAGACTAGTGACAGCTGGTGGTGAAGTGGATAAAGCGCTGGACCTGCAGTCAGGAAGCTCTGGATTCAAATGTGGCCTCTGACATGTACTAGCTATATAACCCTGAGTGAGTCATTTCCCCCGATCTGCCTCAGTAGGGATAATTACAGTACCTCCCTCCCAGGGTGGTGGTAAGGATCAAATGGGAGAATCTTTGTATAACGCTTAGCACACAGTAGGTGCTCTGTGAACCTTAGTATTATTGTTAGACCGCACTGCAGGCAGAGCCATGCCACTTCGGCTGGCGTGCATCTTGCTTCTTGCAGCTCCCCCAGTGTCTAGCATGGTGTTACCAACTGCAGGCAGTCTAGGAGGCGCCCCACCGACGGTTGGTCCTGCGTCCCTGCAGAGGAATGAATGAAAAGGCTTCTAGATAAACAAACTATGAACCAATAACTTCGACTCTGTTTCTTTCTCTTTTGGTGAGGCAATGGCGTTAAGTGACTTGCCCAGGGTCACACAGCTAGTGAGTGTTATGTGTTTGAGGCCAAATCTGAACTCAGGTCCTCCTGACTCCAGGGCCGGCGCTCTATGCACTGTGCCACCTAGTTGCCCCCCGCCCCCCCCATTCTGTTTCTAATGTAAGACTGCAGTGCACTACTTTGAGGTAGCAGGCCCGCTAGCCAGGGGGCAGGGGACCTGAGGGGAACAGCGCTCACAAGAGCCAGGCTTGAGTCTAGCCCAGATCCAGCCTGACCCCCTCCTAGAGTACTGGGGCTCTCTGAGTCTCAGTTCTTTCCTCCAAGAAGGGGGCAGTTTGCAGTGGCCACTATCTCTTGCCCAAGGTGCAGCTCTCCATCCCCAGGGTCAGGGGCCTCCCAGAGCTCGGCCTCAGGGGGGCCCAGGAAGGCTCAGACTTTCTGGGGGGCAGGAAGGTCCCTGCCCCTGGGGGCCACAGCAAGCAAGAGCTGGGTTCGGAGACGCCCAAGTTAGCGCACAGCAGGACAGCAGGCTTTATGAGCGGCCAGGGGCTCTGGAGCCGCGGGGAGACATTTTTTCCCTTCCATGTAACTCTTCTCGCTTCCTCTTTCTGGTATTTATTAATCTGCTGATTACCCATTGAACCCAGAATGTGGCCTCCTCTGGCTTCAGATCCTGTTCTCTGGCTGGGTCTCAGAGGACAACGGGCTGAACAAATTCGCTCTTCCCCCTCTGAAACTGGAAGAGAATGATAGAAAGAGAAAGGAGGATAATTCCCGCCCAGCAGCACCCTCTCCCCTGCCAGTCTATCTTCTGTGCTCAGAGGAGGGCTGTCCTGCTGAGGACCACTGAACACGCCAACATACGCCAACACATACACAGAGAGACACAGAGAGAGAGAGTGTCAGAGAGACAGAGACAGAGAGACAGAAAGAGAGAAGGAGAGATGGAGGGGGGAGGGGCGGAGGGAGGGAAAGGGAGAGAGGGAGGGAGGGAGGGAGGGAGATGGAGGGAAAGGGAAAGAGGGAGAGAGAGAGACAAAGACAGAGACAGAGAGACAGAGACAGAGAGAGAAAGAGAGAGACACAGAGAGAGATATGGAGAGAGAGAGACAGAAAGAAAGAAGAAGAGATGGGGAGAGAGAGAGAGAGAGAGAGAGAGAGAGACAGAGAGAGAGAGAGAGAGAGAGAGAGAGAGAGAGAGAGAGAGAGAGAGAGCGCGCGCAATAGAAATAAATTGGAAGCAAAGATCACAGTAGAGAGACAGAACTCAGGAAATTCTGAGGCCAATGTTAGCCCAGACCAACATCTCTTGTCACTTTCTTTTGGTCCCTTGATTGAGGAGGTCAAAGACCAGGTGAATTTGCAAAATGAATTTTATCAAACAACCAAAGAAAAATGAGTTATATCATACAAATGATTTACAAAAAATAGGAAACAGATCTTTCCAATTCATTTCTGTAATACAAATAATAGTCTCAATACCTAAACCGGAGTGAGACAAAAAGAAAAAGAAAAGTATAGACCAATAGCCCTAATAAACGTGGGTACAAATTTTTAAAAATAAATTCAGCGAAGAGGCTACAGCAACATATTTAAAAGATCATACACTGTGACCAGGTTAGATTTACACTAGGAATGCATGGTTGATTGAATACAAGGAGAACTATAAACATAATAAGCCATATTCATAACAAATAATTGGAAAATTATATTATTGTGTCAGTAAATGCTGAAAAAACTTTCAAAAATAATCTAAAACCCATTTTTGTTTAAAAAAAACATTGGAAGGCATAGAGAAAATAAACTTTTTTCTTAATATGGTAAATAGTATCTATCTAAAACAAAAGCAAAACATATGTAATGAAGGACAGTTAGAGGACTTCCTAAGAAGATCATGGATAAGACAAGAATGCCCATTATCAACACTACTATTTAGCATAGTGCTAGAAATGCTAGCTACAGTGGCAAGACAATAAATAGAAATTGAGGGAATAAAGACAGACAAAGAGGGAATAAAGTTATCATTTTTTGCAGATAATATGGTGTTCTACTTAGAAAACCTAATGATTCAACTAAAAATGAAACAATAAATTCAGCAAAATTGTAGGATATAAAGTAAATCCATATAAATCATTATCATTAACCACAAAACTCAGAAGGAAGAGATAGAAGAAGAAATTCTACTCAAAATAATTAAACAATGAATAAAATATTGGGGAGCCTACATGCCAAGACATACTCAGAAACTAGACAAATTCTACAAAACACTTTCTACAGAAATAAATTTTAAGGATTTAGATGTATAATATTGTTCATGGGTAAGTCAAGACAACACAATTTTTAAAAAGATAATGCTGCCTAATTTAACTTACTCATTCAGCACCCTGCCAATAAAATTACCAATGAATTATTTTATAGAGCTAGAAAAAATAATGAAATTCATCTGAAGAAACAAAAGGTCAAGATTTTTAAGTGAAATAATAAAAAAATGAGAAAGAGGTCTAGTGGTACCAGATTACAAAGCAGAAATCATTAAAATGACTTGGTGAAAAATACAGAGTTCCATCAGTGGGACAGATGCAGAAGCAAATGAACACAGAAACGTGGCATTTGATAGACTCTAGTTACTATAGTTACTACACTTGGACAAAAAGCGCTGAGAAAACTGGACGACAGTCTGGCAGAAACTAGATATAGACCAACACTTCATATGTATACCTAATTGCGCTCCAAATGGATGCAGGACTTGGACATAAAGGTGATGTCATAAGCAAATTATATGATCAAGGAAGAACTTACCTTTCCAATATATGGATAGGGGAAGAACCAATGACCAAGCAGAAGAAAGAGAAAGGATTACAGAAGATACAGTGGACATTTTGATTCCATAAAACTCAGGTTTCTGCACAAACAAATCCAACATAATTAAAATTAGAAGGGAAGTTTCTCTGGCAAAGGTCTCATTTACAAGATATATGAGGAGTAAGACTGAAAGACATTCTCCAGTAGTAAGTGGTCAAAGAATATCAATAGGCACTTTTCAAAGGATGAAATCCAAGCTACCAACAACGATGTGAAAAGCCCTCCAAACCACTAATCATGGCCGGATAAACGCTTTGTAATAGGGAGCTTGACGATGAAAATGCCCACATCATTGGCAAAGCTTCAGTGTCTATTCCCTGTCCGTGTTGATGGGGGCTAGGCTGAGAGTGGGGAGGATTGCTGAATGGTCTTTACCAGACTTTTAAGATTTGTGAAGTACTTCACCACAACAGCCTTGTGGGACAGGAAGCGCAAGTATTATGTCCCCTCCCCATTTAACAGATGGCAAAACTAAGGAGCTGAAGGACAGCTTGAAGCCTGATGTGATCTCTGGCACATTTAGGAGATATAGATACACACACATATATGTCTATATTCAAATTGTGAACATAGAGACTAGTCCACCCCCACCTCATAATCACAAAACCCATGACTCACTGAGTTAAAAGAAGCTGAGTTATTGGAGCCATGAGCCAGCACAGGAACAAGGAGGGGGATGGAGATGAAGGTCCACCGGTCATTGACTCCAGAGCACATTCACTCTGCAGGTGAGCTGGGAGTCTGAGATCATCTGCCTAGAACAGGTAGGTGTCATCATAATTAAAGCACTAGACTTAGAGTCAGGGTTCAAATCCAGACACTTAATTACCTGTGTGACATTGGGTGAGTTGCCTAATCTCTATGTGCCTCAGTTTCCCTAACTGTGAAATGGGGAGGCTACTTTACAGAGTTATTGAGAAGATCAAATGAGATAATGTTTGTAAGGTGCTTTGCAAACCTTAAATCCACATAAAATATAAATATTCTTATTCCTAGATTGAAGTGCACATGGACAACATATGGCAGGGGCTTACAGGGACTTACCAAGTGGTCTCTTATCTCTGGAGGTGAATATCTAACAAAAAAGTGGACTTAGCCATTCCCCAGCTTGTGAATGTATTCTTGGACAGCCATTCAGGACAGGGGACCTAAGGATACAAGAGAGTTTCAAGGCCACTCAGATGCCCAGAAAGGTGAGGAGGTGGACTGCTCAGAGTTGGGGGGCTGATAAACCAGGTGAAGATCTTCAGTCTGAAGAGGAAGTCTGACTTTTCTTTCTTAACCAGAAAACCATTGTGCAATGAGGGGACTTTTACAAGACCAGGAGAGCACGCCCCTTGGGGACCTAAAGCCCAGGATGAAGCATTTTCTTAGGCCAGAAGGGACAGGATGGGGTTTGAGGTATGCTCAGGGCTTCCGCCCTGAATACTAGATCTGAAGAAGACAGACCAGCTTGAAGCTAACCTTAGCCTGGGAGCAGCAGGACTAGCCAGGCCATATAGCACTGGGCTGTCTGAGGTCAGCAACAAAACATGTAACAAAGGGCTGAATCAGGTAAAGTGGGAGAGTGAAGAAGCCTGGGTCGCTAAAGGGGCGATCAGACTAGAATGGGGACACCTGGTTCTACTCCTTCCTTTTACAGATGACCTGGGTAGAGTGTGTCAAAGCAGAGATTCACATTCAGGTGCCTCTAACTTCAAACCCAGAGCTCATCAACATTGGACATTGTGAACTCCAATGGCTCTCTTTCTCTCCCAGGAGCAAATAGAAAATCTTTGTTTGGCTCTTTAAGCTTTTCATAATGGGCCATCTCCCAACACCAGCATTTTCTTTGGCTGGCTCCTGTGCCTGGAATTCACTCCCTACTTCCCCTACTTCCTGGCTTCCCTGGCTTCCTTCAAGCATCGGCTAAGACCCCACTTTCTACAAGAAGCCTTTCCCAATCCCTTTACTGCTAATGCCTTCCTCCAGAGAATGCATGCAGTTTATCCTATATCTTGTTTGTCCATAGGTGTTTGCATATTGCCTTTCCCCTTAGATAGTAAGCTGTTTGAGAACAAGGGTCTTTTGTTTCCCCAGTGCTTAGCACATAGTAGGTGCTTAATGACTGCTGCTTGTCTGATTGATCCCTAAGAACAACCCAAAGCTCTTGGATCAGGGCACTCATGGGGAAGATGCTGTGTTTGTGGACAGAGGACCAGGATCGCAAACCTGGTTGGTTCTATCACTTAACATCTGGGTATTCTTTGCTAAGTTACCTCCTCTACCTGGACCTCCATTTTCCCCTCTGTCAAATGAGGGCTTTAGATGAGGGAACCTCTTCCAGTTCTGACATTCTCTGTAGTTTTGAAGTTTGGATTGTCAGAGGAAACTTTTCTTGAAGGGAATTAGCCCCTGCGCCCTGAACTCACAGAGTGTAAGCTGCTGTTTGCCCATCTCTAAATTGTCGGGCAGAAGATGAATTCACTTCCCTGGACTGCAGAAAGTGAGACAGAAGTGACTTGACTGTTCTCTCAGCAACTCTTTTAAAAGGGGCTCCCCGCAAAGAGGAAAGATCTCCGACTCTTGGCAGGAGAGCCCAGGGGAACTACACGAAGCGCACATTGAGAAAGCGAGCTCAGAACCGATCCTGGGGCGTTCTAAGAAGGCCTTGTTGTGAGCGTTCTGGGTCATGAGCAGGCGCCCAGAGGGTTGCACCAAGTGTCCAGCCAGCCCCCCGCTGCTTACTGCCAAGAGCAGCCGGCCAGCCCGTCTCCCCCACCCCACTGGGAGTCAGCAGGCTCTCTCCAGCAGCCGATTTCCTGCTTCCCTCTCCTCAAGGTGTGCCGGGCTCCATGGAGGTCAGGGAGGGAGGCCAGGCTTGCTGTCCACTTGGGATGACCCGAGGCCTTGGCTCAGGGAAAGGGAGCCGGCACTATTTCCTGGATCATTGCTAGCCTCCCTGAGCCCCACTTTCCTCCCTAATGGATTTAGAGAGACACATTCAAGCCTGACTTTACCCATTAAAACATCAGCTGTGTTTATTTTTAGGGGTCCTATAAAAATTGAAGACATTTCATAATATAAAACAATGATTAAGACATTGCTGGGAACCTGGGAATTTCTTTTAAAGAAGATTTGATAAAATCTCACTGAAAGCTTGGCTAAGATGGATAGAGATGGTTAACTCCAGATAAACCATTAAGAGCTTGGAAGGGTGCAGCAGCTGAAGGTTATGAAAGAGGAAAGGGGGGGGGCAGTCAAAGCCAGGAAAACAGGTGGGAGGGAAGTCTTAGATGCAGTGAGCCTGAGGCTAGGGGACCTTGACACTAATCTGTCAGGCAATAAACATTTATTAAGTACCTACTATGTACTGGGCACTAGGCCAAGTCCTGGGGATACAAAGAAAATGCATGCCATGCCCTCAAGAAACTCATAATCTAAAGGGGGAAAACCTCACAGAAAAAAAGAAGATAAAAAGGGGGAGGGGAAGAGCTCTAGAGGCATAATGAAGTCCCAAAGAAATGGGGAATGGGGAATGATGAGGTGAATGACTTGGGTGCCCCCTTGAAATGTTGGAGGATCTGAAAAGGGCTCTCTGATGCCCACTTTCCACCCTCTCCAATCAGAGGGAGGGAGCAGGGGACTGCTAAGGAGTTGTGAGTTTCAGAGTCAATTAAATCTGATAGGATAATGGGTTTCTGGAGATCACTAAAGTCCAGGAGAAAATGCTTTTCTCATCCAGGAGACCTCTTCTACTCTTCCCAGTTTCTTGTGGCAGTAAGGGACAGCCGATAGCTAGTGTTGTAAAACAAAGGAGGATTTGTGTCAGTCCGCCACTAATTTGGGCTGTTGTGGGGAGGAGTGCCTCAAGTCTGTTCCTAGCTAGCCAGGAAGTCACCTTTGCAGTCAATGAGAGTAGGGGCATCAGTGAGCAGTACCAATGGAGCAGAAGAGTTGGGTGTTACCAAGGCACCCTTTGCTGAGGTTCTATCCATGGAGGTAGAAAAGGACTTGGGGTGCAATGTGCCAACCTGTAGACAAGGAACCATGGGAGCCATAGAGGAGTCAGGGTGGTGTCTATGGAGTGAGAGCACAATAGGAAATGTGTTTGCTCAAGGACAATGGTGAACCATGTGCTCTTCCAGCTTGATGTACCCAGCCTCAGCAGGCTCCGACTCATTCTACAGCAGAAAAGTAACTACAAATGGAGAAAAGAAAACAGTCTTCAACTTCAGCCATGGGGATGGGATATAGGAGTGGGGATTCAGAAGCACACTTTGGAGTATGGGGAACTATGGGTGCAGAATACTGCATATCATGCCAGGAGTTTTTGATATGTTCTTATTTTTGCTGAACTTTGCCCTGTTGTTCTTTATTATAAGAAACTGATCTCTGGAAGGAGAAGTGGGAGGGACACATTGGGAAATGTAGATAATGAAAAAAACTTATCAAAAAAATTTTAATAAAATGAAATGTAGCATCCAAAACAGGACATGCTACTTCAGAGAACCCAAAATGAGGCTGCCACCTTTGGGTCCTGGACACTCTGCATTGCTTCTTTGATGGAGGCATGATCTCAGCAACGTGGCCCCATCTTCACTGGGACAGAGTACAACTCATCCGTTAGTGCTCTTGTCTGCATTCTCCCAACGTGCTTTAGCCCACCCCTTGGTTCTCTCAACATCCCGTGGAGCCTGAGCAGGCTCTCAGTTAGCCCTTGCTCTGCCTTGCTCTGTGGCCAGCCTGTCTCCTTTGCCAGTCTACACCTCACCTTTTGGATGGCATTTCTTATTCCCCTTCTCCTGTGCAAGTCTTTGCTAATGCCTCCCACCATTGGTCTTTGGAGTCTTCAGAGACCACGATATTCCATTTTTTATGATTATATAACAACTCCACTTTAACAAAGGACCCTTTGTTTTAGGGGAAGCATGGGGTCATTAAAATAACTATGCCTATATATATATATATATATATCAGAACCTGCCCCTGTCCCTAACCTTGGGCACCTACTGCCCAGGCTCTCCTTTGCCCCCATTTTCCTTCCTACTCCACTGCCCACGTTTTCCCTGCTTATCACTCAATTATTATTTAAATGATTATTCTGCAGTCCCTACAGAACCTATGTCCTCTTGGGAACTCCTTTGTGGTCTACTCTGTTCTTTCAGGGGCTCCCACACATCCTAGCCTTTTTCTTTCTCACTTTATTATGGGCACAAGGTTAGATTGAAGCAGAATCTAACATATATATGCTTTCATCCTGTTCAGTTTTGGGTCCAATTCATACTCTTGCAATGTCTACACAGCATAAATGTGCTGATAGATAAACTGTGTTTTGTTTTGTCCACCCAACTGTAGATGCTAGAGTGGATGGGGGATATTTATCATTTGCTCCCATTTTCCAGTGAAGATAGTTAGAACGACCTGCACAATCAGCCTGTGGTTACCTGCCAGCAGGAGTATTTGAAGTCTCATCAGGGGGAAGTCCATCTAGACTCCTTGCTGTGCATCCCTCATGATGGTGGCAAGCAGCTTTGGTAAGTGGACATCTCTCTGTTTTATGGTATTAGTGCCCAGAGGGCATCTGTCAGGACAACCTTCAAAGAATCTTGTATGATTCCATTTGTTGGTGAAGACTCTTTTAGGGAGTTTTTTGTTGAACAAAAACAACCGCCCTTTAAAAAATTTTTTATTGTCAACAAACAGCTCAGTGGGATCGTGTCTCTGAACCCAGGCTCACTGGCTTTTGTTTGTCCCTAACTGCTAGCAACTTCTGCTGAGATCCAGCTGTTGTTAACAAGTCGCTTAGATCTCAAATTCCAATAAAGCAAAACCAATTTAATTAGAAAAGGCCCGGTCACAGGGAGTGGAAGCAGCCCCAGGTAGCCTAAACTCCAGCTGACCCTCTCTCTTCCCCAAGGTCAAGGTTGCACATTGGGAAGGGAGGGGAGGGAAACAGGAAGGAGGGGAAGCAGACTGTTCAGCTGCCTTCTCATAAACTCCTCTCTCCCCCCACCTTCCCCCATTAGACCCACAGCGCAATCCCCTCCCCACCCCAAGGTAGAGAGTGATCCCTTGTTCTCTCCCTCCTGAGGCCCACTCAGCGATCACAATATGCTCTTGCTGTGTAAAGCGACAATCCCTGGCTCGTTCTGACACGTTCATCACCCTCTCTTAAAGATGCCGAACTATTTCTTATCTCTCGGCGTTAACCTCTAGTCTGGGGCTGCCCTCCCATCTCCAGTGACTTTTTGATGGGATAATCAGGGAAGGGGAGCCGGGCTAGTTTTCACAAGGAACATCCTGTTTCTCCACAACACTGCTCCTCAGGGCATCATCGTTTGCCCCGGCTGTTGCAACGTTAGAGATTTCATGCTTAAGTTTTCTCTCTCTGGAGGTGGTTTACAGCAAAGATGACCCCTACGGCCCTATGCATGGTCTCTTATCTACCTGTGGCTGGCTAGGTTGGCTCCAGAATGAAATGGCGAAAGGAAATTTCCCTGAGTGTGGTCCTGGCTTGCCAACAAGAGCAAGTACCCACCATCCTCCAGTGTGAATACTGCAAAGGAGGATGGCTGTTGGGGGGCAGGGGGAGGGGGGAATGTGGACTCATGCAGAGTAGAGTTTCTTGCATCGTGGGCCAGCAAGAGTCGATGAAAATGTCCCAAAAGGCTAAGTAGGAATAAGTAAAGTGGAAAATCTCACCTTCACATTTTGCTCAGAAATGTGGAACAGAAATCAATGTGTCAGGCACTGTGTGGCTCATTTTTCATGCCATAACTATTCCTGAATCTCTCCAGTCTGTGCTGAAAGAAACCGAAGCAGGAATGGAGAAAAGCTGTTCTGAAAGCTTTCATGTGGCTTCCACTGCTAGAAAAACACGCTCTTTCTCTGTACGGGATCTGAACAACAGCCTCATTTAGAATCTGGCTTCACTTGCAGACAGGGTGTCAGATTTTTTTTTTTAAGGGAAAGAACAGGCATCATCTCGGGAGAAATATTCCCGTTTAATTTAAAGGTTGGCGGGAGATGGGGGGGAGAAGAAACCCCTTGAAAGCTTCTCTCCTGAATTAATCCTTTTTTTCTTTTCCTCTCCTGCGCGATCCTGTGACCTGAGAGCTGGAAGCACTTCAGTCTTGGATCAGACCTGTGGTTTCCAGGAGGCAGCAGAGCGAGAGGGTTCTGTCTCCCTGGAGCACGGAACTTGAACACACACGTTGACACTTTTTTTTTTCCGGAGGTGAAAGACCAATGAGAACATTCTGAGTCTAGGATTCAAGTCAAGTCCCCTCTGGTAAAACAATCAAGTCAAGCCAACAAGCAATTGCTAAGCACCTACTGTGTTCCTGGCACTGTGTGAAGTAGGGTTACAGTGAACGGGGGAAGTCATTTATTAAGCACCTACTATGTGCAAAACACTGTGGCAAATACCGGGAATCCAAATAAAGGCAAAAACGCAGCTCCCGCCCCTCAGGGAGGCCACCTTCCAAGGGGGGAGGGGAGGGAAGGCGAGTACAAACTACCTCTAGACAGGATAAACCAGAGATGATCTCAGAGGAAAGTCCGTTCTTCCACGAGGAGGGGAAGAAGGAGGGGATTTAAGACACGAGGGGCAAGAACTAAGAGCCGAGCTCCTCTCCACTGCCTGCTGCTTGTCTGTGCCAGGGCATGGAGGCAGGAGATGGGAGGTCATGGCCGAGGAGGAGCGTGCTGACCTAGCCCAGGACCGCGCTCCTTAGCTTGCCCCCTGAGGCTATTCCTTAATACGTTGACTGAGCCGCAGTCTAGACGGACCCGAATCCTTCCACAAAGGCTCTAGTGAGGGTAATGGAGGTAGCAAGATTTGAACCTAAATCTCCCTCTCCACTGCTTACTAGCTCTATGATCTGGGGCAAGTCCCCAAACCCTGCTAAGCCCCCGTTTCTTCCTCTATAGATTCCGACAATGCCTTGTTTGTCCCTTCCCCTGCGTCCCCACCGCTTTTTCTTAAGGTTATCCATTTCCATATCTTCACGCCCTCAGTAGATGGTCAGCTCCTGGAGGAGAGGGACTAGCCTGTATGGTGTTTCCTTGTATTCCCCAGAGCCTGTAAGAGAGAAGGTGCCCAGTACTCCTGGGGTGAGTGAGCCTCCCACAGCTCTATCCAGGTCTCTGCAGGAGACAGGAAGGGAAAGCTGAAGCTGGGTCCCCTGTGATGTGACATCAGGTGGTCAATAGCCCGCTGCCCAGGGTGCTCAGCCACCGCTATGTGTGTGTGAGCGTGTGTATGTGTGTGTGTTTGTGTATATATGCGTGTGAGTGTGTGTATGTATGAGTGTATGTGTATGTGTGTGAATGTGTGTATATATGTGTGTATGACTATGGAAATGTGTGAATGGTGCATGTGTGGGTGTGGGTGAGTGTGTATATGTGTGTATGAGTGTATATATGTGTGTGTGTGATTGTGTGTATATATGTGTGTATGAGTGTATGGATATGTGTGAATGTGTGTATGTGTGAGTGTGGGTGGGTGTATATATGTGTGTATGAATGTGTGTATGTATGAGTGTATATATATATGTGTGTGAATGTATGTATATATATGTGTATATGAGTGTATGGATATGTGTGAATGGGTGCATGTGTGTGAATGTGTGTATGTATGAGTATGTATGTGTGTATATCTGTGTATGAGTATGTATGCATGTGTGTGAATGTGTGTATATGTATGTGTGTGTGAGTGTGTGAGTGTGTATATGTGTGTGAATATTTTGCATGTGTGTATGTGTGAGCATGTATATATATGTATGTGTGTGAGGGTGTGTATGTATGTGTGCATGTGTGCATGTGTATATGTATATGTGTGCGAATGGGTGTATGTGTGTATATATGAGTGTGTGTATGTGTGTATGAGTGTATGTATATGTGTGTGAATGGGTGTATGTGTGTATATATGAGTGTGTGTATGTGTGTATGAGCGTATGGATATGTGTGAATGTGTGTGGATATGTGTGGATATGTGTATGTATATGGGTGTGTATGGGTGTGTATATATGCGTGCATGTGTGTATGTATACGTGAATACGTACGAATGAGTGCATATGTGTGAATGTGTGTATGTATGAGTATGTATGTGTGTGAATGTATGTATGTGTGTGAGTATATGTGTGCATGTGTGGGTATGTGTGTATATGTGTGCATGAGTGTGTATGTGTATATATATTTGTGTGAATGTATGTGTATGTGTGTATGTGTGTGAATGTGTATGTATATGTGTGTGTTGGAGGTGGCTAAGGGAGAGCTTTAGCACCTCCAATACCATTTCTCTTGAAGCCACATGAAAGAGACCTGCCCTTAGCCAGCCCAGTGGTCTTGGGCTGAGGCTCTTGGCCGTTTGAGGAGGAAATGCCAGCTGGGGTTGAGAGGAAGCCCAGAGGAAAACCAGAGCCAGTCGAGGTGGGTGGCTGTCTCCCTGATGGGGGGGTGCCGAGACAAACGCCCTCTTTGCTGTTGGGCACAGTGGTTAATTCAGGAGGTGTCCTGCATCAAGGCACGGCCAGGCTCCCCCTCTCCTCTCCCCCAGCCCCGGGATGTGGCCTTCCTGGGCTGCCAGCTGAGAGAGGAGCCTGTGGGGTCTCCTCTTGCACTGATCATCTGGCTATGGGGTGGGGGCGGGGTTCCCAGGGATGGTCCAAATCAATGGGCAGGACTCATGGTTCTGCCTCATTTTCTGCACCTGATTCAACAACCCCAATTAGGTGCTTACTATGGCAAGGGACAGGATTCCGAGACAAAAACAAAGTAGCTCCTGCCCCAGAGGACTTTTACTCTGTTATATCCTGTTTGGGGACACAGAAGTGCCCAGACAGTAAACAGAAGCCAAGGAGATGAACCCTCCATCACAGAGGTGACCACAAAGGCTTCCTGAGGAGCAGGCACCCAGGGCGAGCCTGAAAGCTTGGGCCAAGGCTCCTGTCCCTCATCTCACTGTGAGAAGGACGTGATACAGCCTGGGAGGCAGAGGGAGAGGATCTGTGGCTTTCTGCGAGGGCTTCCCAGCCCTGCCTCGGCCCCTAGGCAGCACCAAGGGCCTGCCCCGGAGCCAAAAGAACTGGCATCTGGGCCTGAGGGTGCCCTGCACCCAGTCATCCCCATCCCATGGCTGCGCCAGTGGTGGTGGCTGCATCCCTGTGGGTGGAAGAGCTCTCCTTTTGTAGCAGAAATGCCAAGGGAGGACCTGGGATGACCTGGAGAAGCCCGGGGCTGAGAGGGTGAACTTACACTTTTAGCCAGGATGGGCTGGGTCCAGGGGAGTCAGAGAGGGCAGAGAGTCGGGAAGACATCAGTCCCAGATTCCAGCAAAGGCAGCCCTTGAGTGGCTGACCAGCCTGCCCATGGGACTCCTCCAGATATACTGCTCCTTCATTATTCTTTCATGATGTCACCTCATTGCTGCTTACATATCTGCCCAAAGGAAAGGATTCTCCCCGGCCTGGTCCAATCCCATTGCTCCAGGGAGGAGTACCTGGCCTTCCTCAGACGGGCACACAGCCGTGCCGCATCACAGAGTCCTGTACCGGGGCTGCTCAGCTGGCATAGGGAACTGACCAGCTGCTGGGTTACTGCAGGGCTGGGCTGGGCTGGGCTGCCGGGGGATCCTTGGGCCCAGGACAAGGCCTTTGTGCTGTTTGGGGGCCTCTGATCACAAGGGGGGTCAGACAGCTCATCCCACAGGGGAGGAAGAGCCAGCTCCCACAAAAACCTGTGCTACTTCTTTCTTCTCTAATAAATGAGATGCTTGGATGCAGAAGGGATAAGTGTGATCACACAAACTATCCCCATCCTGTAATTTCAGACTCTGAAGGCTTCAGTAGCCTGGACTCATTCCTTTGTTCATCCCGATTATCTACCGAGGGCAAAAACAGCGTCTGCCTGTTACCTCATTCATTAGACTGCGAACTTCTCGAGTGCAGGGACTGTCCTCTGCCTCTTTTTATGCCCAGCCCTTAGCACAATGCCTGCTACATAGCGGGTGCTTACTAAATGTTCATGGACTGACTGACTGATTCTTGGGCTAGGGGTGGGCTCAGTTGAGGGGTGAAAGCCATGGAAACTACAGGCACGCCCCTGCCCTAAGGGGCTGGTAGCTGGAATGTGGAGACAGGCCACAGATGCTATGGAACAGAAAGATTGCCAGCCCCAGAACCAGAGGCCCTAAGTTCAAACCCTCAAGCTGCCGCTTCCTCCCTGGGCCCAGGTTTTCTCACCTATCAAGTGTCTCTGAGGTTCCCTCCAGCTCGATATGGATGCTCTCACACAGCCAGCAGCTGGGAAGCATTAGCATTTCAGGAAGGCAGAGCTAAGAGACCCAAGTATAAGCGGAAGCCACACTGGGGCAGCTGGAGGGGCTGGGGGCCACCAGCTTGGGAAGGCTTGGCTTCCCGGAGCAGAGGAGCTTGGACTCTGTCCAGTCCTGGAGGGGAGGGGGATTGCTATAACCCATGCTCTGAGCTGCAGATTTCAGCTCCCCCTGGTCCTCGGGAGGCAGGTCCCCCAGCTTATCTACTCTAGCCCCCCCCAGGAGTAGTTTGAAGGGGCTCTCCTTCAAGCTCCTACCCCCCCCCAGTGTGCTTCCCCCACCCCAGATTACCGGGTGAGAATCATTTAATCAGCCAGCTTTAAGGCACTTGTAGAAGGGTTAGAGTTTTTTCTTTGAACTCTGATGACTCAGAAGGAAAGAGTGAGGCTGACAACTTTCCATAGCTCTGCCTCACTTAGATCCAATTTTCTCATGAGTCAATATGTTACCTGTAATGTCATTGGTCCTCTTGGAAAAATGAAGGACAAACAACAGCTTTTAGGAAGCTATTATGCCAAGGAGGCATAATATGGAGAATTGGTACAAAATCTCTCCACTAAGTGTGTGACGCACTCTCCCACAGGTGCACACCAAGTCCAGAAGGAAATGGGCTGGGTGGCCAAGGGCTGATGCACAGCTTTTCTCCCCATAATGGGGGCCCCTGAGAAGCTCCTCTTGGGTCTGGCTTTTATCTGGGCCACATCGAGGCACATTATGGAACCTACATACAATCTATCCTGGGCATCTATCCCAGCCCTTAACTGCCCATTATTCCAAGGACAGTGATAGGATGCCATGTACCCAAGAAGTCCTTCCCTGGTCAATGGTAGAGGGGAAGGGGACTGGAAGAGCCCAAGAGCAAACCCCAGGGTTCCCCTTCTCTTCCCTCCTGTTCTCTGAAGCACTTCCTTGGGGGCACTTTAGCTGGAACCCTCTCTCCTCTTTTACTACTCCCTGGAATACACCCCCAAGGTTTCCCACTGGGTTGCTGTTTTATAGAAGACCCATGATGCAACAACCAGATGGTCTCAGCCAACACAAACACTTTCTGAGCAGGTCACCCCAGTTCATCTGATGGAGTACTGAAATCAGTCATGACCTTTTCACCAAATATCACTTACTTTAGGAGGAGTGGGGGAAATCTGATTTATGTACTACCCCCATTCTTACACTGGGATTGGTGGAGAGTCAAGAGCCAATAGTCAATAAGCATCAGTTAAGCAGTTATTATGTGCCAGGTGTCATGCTAAGTGCTGGGGATACCAAGAAAGGTATGACAGTCCTTGCCCTCAAGGAGCTAATAATCTAATGAAGGAAGACAGCACATAAAAAAAAATCTGAAAGGCAGAGGAGAAAGCAGGAGAAAGGAAGTAACCAGGCATGAGGAAGTCCTACAGCTGGGGTGGGGAATTATCTGAGGAAGTGTGTGTTTCAGAATTGATTTCATCTTGCAGAATGATGAGTTTCTGAAGCTCATGAGAGCTAAGTTAGCCAGGTGGGAAATGAGAGAAGAAAGGGCTGGTCAGATAAGGAACACAGGATGTGCAAAGGTGCAGAGGTGACAAAACGAAACAGATTTGAGCAGGAACCAGTAAGCGGATGACTGTGCTGGAGCAGGGGACTTCTGCTGAGCAATTGCAGGAAAGCTGGGACTGGGGATGAGGCCTCAGCTCGCAGCTGGTGATGAAGAGTCTTGTGTTTGGGAAAGAGGGACAGGCTGGTATGATGCTCAGTAGGACAGTCTTCCAAGTTCCTAGTGTGAGAAGTAAGAAACGATTCTATTTCCACACAAGGAAATAGCTCTGGGTAAGGAGCTTCTAGAGCCAGCTCAAATTGGGTGAAACTGGTAGAGTAGTTGGGGAGGCTGTAAATAGGACAAAGGTTAACCTTTACTTAGAGTGTGCATGCTTAATAGGCTCATGAATACTAGCTGCACCACCTCTGGCCATTTTCTACACGTACAATGTATGAAGAAAGGGGGAGAAACATAGCAAGGGTAACATGTGGTGGGCGTTTTGGGAAGTCTGTGACCTGTGCTGACTTCTACCAATGAAAGTCATCTAGGAGGGATTTAGGACCTAGGGATATAAGATTTGCTCTAGCTTCTGTAGTGTGTGTGCTCTTCTCAAGTTCCACATCCGCTTCCTGCAGGAAGTGTATTAAAGGTTTCAATTGCTTCACTTGAAGTCTATCTTACTGTGTCTGAGTCTGTCTAACTTACTGTGCCTATTTCGGCACCAGAGGTTATTTCCAATGCTAGGCAGACTTGAGCAGAAGCTGATCTCCTTGACCTCAGAAGTTTGAACCAGGAGCAATGTATAGGATTTAACAGGGACGAAAACTTAGATTCAATTAAAGGAATAATTTCCTGAAATTAGAGTTTATCAGAAATAGACTGAGATGCCCCAGGAGGTCACAGGTCCCCCTTTCCTAGAGATGGCCTCAAGGTAGGCCAAAGAGGGTAGGAAGAAGGGAATCTTGTTCAGATTTGGATTGGACTAGAATGGAGATCTGTGAGTGCCTCAATTTCTGAGCCTCTGGTTATTTTTCTGAGTCTTTTATTGTGCCCAAATCTGGGATGCATGCCAAACTCTGCCTCAATTTCTTCTATGTTATAACTTCCAATAAAGATTGTTTGCTTCCCCTTCTTTCTTCTTCAGCTCCTCAGTGGTCAGGGCCAAGATGGCCCTGGTTGCCTTCATTCCCTTCCCCCAACTTTAGAAGGATGAGCTTATCCTCCACAAAGGCCAGAGTGTTATTGGCTCTTCTGCTCTTGTCAAAAAGAACTCAGGCAGGGGTCTGGATGATTCGAGTTCCCCAGCACTATTGGATGGCAGGCCCATCATCTATTTCCTCCATCAAGCAATCAGTGAGCATTTATTAAGCATATATTACATGCCAGGCATGGTGCTTCTCATTGGAGTAACAAAGAAAAGGTAGAAATGGCCCTACCATCAGGGAGCTTATATTCTAATTGAGCTCAGCCTCTTTTTTGTCCGGGAATCCCATTGGATACTTCCATGACAATGTTGCTTCCCTTTCTCGGTCTGTTGATCTTCCCCCAAATGCCCTCCTACATCTTTCCTTCTCTGAGTGCTTCCTGAATTCCCTTACACCAGCACCAAAAGCTTTCTCAGTACACACCACCACTCCCTTTCCTAACTGACTGATCACTTAAAAAACACAAACCCTAGCCTTCCAGAGACTCCATATTTCAGTCCTGAGTCCCTAAACCAAGCTGTAGTGGTAACTGACCCCCTTGAATTAGGACCACTTAGTTCATCTTACCTGTGCCTAATCTTTGTTTTGGATAGATCAGCGGTTCTTACCTTTTTTTATGTCCTAGACTCTCTGGGTAGTCTGGTGGAGCCTGTGAATTCCTCAGAATCAAGTTTGAAAATAATTGAAGGAAAAGCTGAATTCCAATTAGAGGTTGGTGAAAATAAAGCTGGATATTTTCTCCCTTCCAAGTTTAGAGGCTTCCTGAAATCTATCAACAGACCCCTTGTCCATGGACTAAAGGTTAAGAACCTTTGATGTAATGGCCTGGTTGATGGATTTCATGACTGGCTCTGGGCATGGGAAGGAGTTGGTCATAACAGATCACTAGCTATGAGACATAATCTAGACAAGAGAATCAGATTCCTCCCTTTGTGCTCTGAATGTGGATTTGGTCTGGCCCATTGCTGGGCTCCTATGTCACTTTCTCAAGTAAAGTGCCACTTTACTTGGCATTGAGTTTGTTAGATACACACAGGCACTTTCCTCCATCCTACTCCCTTTTTACTTAAATTCTCTCTTGATAGATCCACAGGTCTCCAGTAACTATGTTCTCACTTTGTTAAATGCACTGAGACAAAAGCCCATCATTCCTTCATGTTAAGTTATGATCTAAAAATCCCAAGTCTGTTTTCAGAAACTTTCCTCTTTACCAGGTATGTAGACTTTCAAATCTGCTTTTCTCTTTGCAAGCTATTGGCCCCACTTGGTAGCGGTGACAAAATATTTCTGTGTCCTTGATATCTTCCACGCCTTGCTCAAGAGGGAATTTATCATCCCTAGCAATGTTCCCAAGCTCTACATGGTACTGTTGTTGATCTCCACCAACTCTCTAGAGGTAGGGTGTAGTCATCAGGCTTTATGACTCTTGTGAAGATAGCAGGATTCTCTGTTAATGTTAAAGTTGTTAATTAATAAGTATGATTCCCAGTACTGCTCTGCAAAGAGCTTATTCCTTCTTTTCCCTGCCTTCTCATTAGATGGGTGCCACTTCATGGCACCTGGGGGATCCACAACACCAGTCCTTGGGGTATGGACAGCTCCTTTATCCTCTATGGGAAGACCTTTATAGACCTTTATATTGAAGGGTCCTTCTTCCTTTTCTCTTCTTTTCATGTTATTCCACCTGCCAACATTATGACATGTGTCAGGATTCCCTTTTGCCTCTCCAAACATTTTTTTCTCTTTTGCTTTTGCCATTAGGTCATTTATTTCAAGGAGGAAAACCTGTTATGCCTAATAATCTAGAGAATGGAAAGGGATTCTGCCATGCCTTTTGCCTTTTCTTCTAAGAGAAACACCAATCTGGCCTTTCTTTATATAGAGATAATGACTTGATCTTGGCAGAAAGGTACCACTTCACATTTTACGAAAATCATTGCAAAAGCACCCTTGCCTTCCATACTTAATGGAAGCGAGATCCCCAGTCCTCACTGCTTCTCCATGGTACCTTGAGGCCAGTTGTCCAAGCAAGGCAGCCAAAATCGGTCTAAATTGCTTGGGTCTCCTGGGACATTCTGAGTTTATTGTGGCGTCCTTTCCCTCCCCGTTGTCTAGAGATGAGAGTAGCTTCTCCAATGCTGTGGGTTGTCAGTGAGCAACTTCCTGTCCAACGGGTAATGCCAACAGCCAATATCTCTGAGGAGCTTTCTAGAGGGATATAACTACCAACCACTTTTCACCTGTTCTTCCTCTTCTTTCCTCTCCCTTCCAAAGCTCCTCCTGTTGTCAGTCTCTAACTCACCCCCACCCCTTCTCTCTTTCTTTATGTTCCAGAAATAGCAACACACTGTAATTAGCTCCATACCTATTTATGAATGGGGCTATGAGAGTGAAGGCAGGAGACTTATAAGTGGGCTATTGTATAAAGTGCATTTAATATCTCTCCGTGAGAATTAGAACCAAAGTGAGGAGCACATTTAGCCTGGACGCCAGGACTGAGAGAAGCCTGCCTCTAGCGATCTGTGGCAGCTAGCCCAATCCCTGGCTCCTTTATGATGTAGAAAAACCACGTGGTTGAGAAATTACTGGGCTTGTGGCACCTTTACATGGGGGCACCTAGGGGAAAAATAGAACTTCCTATGTTTGGCTTTTCAAGCCCTTCACAAGCTGGCCCCAACCTCCCCCTCCAGCCTCATTCTACATGACTCCCCTTTCCCAGCCCAGCCCAGACACTTTCTTACTGTTCCTCATGCACAAGCTTCCAGCTTCCATTTTGTGTCTTTGCAATGGCTTTCTGCTATGTCCCAAATGCACTCCCTTCTCACCTCTGCTTGGTAGAGTGCCATATTTCCTTTAAGATTCAATCAAGCACACCTTCAATTGATTTTTAACTGATCTCACCCCCAGTTGCTAGCGTCCTCCTTCCCAAAGCTAAAATGGACATTTCTTTTGTAGAATGTATATATGTATGTATGTATGTATGTATGTATATCTCCATCTCCCTGCCTGTAATGTAGGCTCTTTGAAAGCAGGCACCCCATCCTTTTTGTCCTTCTGTCCTCACCACTTGGTTGCAATGGGTGGCATATGGGAGTTATTTAATATGTGTTTTTTTTTTCAATTTTTAGGCAGTTGGGGTTAAGTGACTTGCCCAAGTCACACAGCTGGTAACTCAAGTGTTTTGGTCTGAGGCCAGATTTGAACTCAGATCCTCCTGATTTCAGGACCGGTGCTCTAACCACTGCACCACCTTGCTGTCCCTGGAAGTTATTTAATAAATGCCTTTTGGTTGTTCATTTAAAATGTATTAACAGCATTAAGATGCTTTGAAAGATGTAGTAATAGACTGACCCCATTCAAAGCTCTCTGGTTATTGCATATCTCAGGTGAGGTAGAAGATAGGAGGGTGTATGTATGCTCACCAAAGTGGCTTCCTACAAGTATGGATGGTATCCAAGGTCCAGTCCAAGTGAAATAAAAATTCCTTGTAGATGAGCCCCATCAGATGCTTCTGTCCAGTTGATCCTCCTAAAGTACATGTCTGATCATGGCACCCTCCTTATCACCTCCAAGACCAAATGGAAAATCCTTCAAAGTCCTTCTTAACCTGGCCCTACCTCCTTTCTGGTCTTCTTACCCTTCTGTCCCACCCCATGCTTTGTGATTCAGGGGCACTAAACTGGTCTTCTTAGTGTTCTTAAAACAAGAACCTCTCTCTCCTGACTCCAGGCATTTCACTGGCTGTCTCCCCTGCCCAGAATGCTCTTCCTCATCTCTGTCTTCTCACTTTCATGACTTTCTTCAAGTTGCAGCTAAAATCCTTTCATATATAAGAAGATTCTGACACTCCTTCTTAATTCTAGTGCCTTCCCTCTATTGATTATCTCCAAATTATCCTGTCTATATCCTGTTTGTGCATAGCTGTCTGAATGCTGTCTCCCCATTAGACTGTGAGCTCTGGGAGGGCAGGGACCATCTTTTACCTTTCTTTGTATCCCCAGTGCTTAGCACAATGCCTGGCACACAGCAGGTGCTTAATAAATATTTTTGACTGATTGTTTACCATTAACATTGTGCTGATACATTGAGCCTCAGACATTACAGCCTCCCAAAGGAGATGCCTGAGCACTTGCCAGATTTGGGGGTAAACTTTCCACAACAACAGGATTCTCTAGAACTGGGAATAAGAAGCAAGGAGTCTGTCTCCTCCTCCTCCTGGCTTAATGTGCTGGGGGCATGAGAGCAGGAAAACCCTGCACTGAAGAGCACTGTCTTTCAGAGAGAGACAGGAATGATGGAAGAAAAGATTGAGGATGAGGGCAGGTCTCTAACAGTGAAAGAGGGCTTCCAGCTGGCACAATGGAAGTGGAGAGTGGGGCTAAGGAGAGACCGTGGAAGAGGGGCAGGGATAAGCAGAATTCAGGAACAAATAGTGGGGGCTAACAGGGAGCAGGAGCTGGGAGTTTACCTGCTGATGGGACACTGCAGGGATGGCAGAGCTCATGAATCTAGGGAGTAATGAAGGGGCTGGAACCTAAGTGGGTTAGAGGGGAATCCACATGAGGGAAATCAAGAACTCTGGAGGAATTGAAGGGTTCTTATTTTAAACTCTTTATCTTCTCATCCATCGGACTCCTCTACCAGTATGCCCCTATATAGGTACTCTCTGGAGTGAGAAGACTGACTGTAAGTCAAATACAGCAAGCTATTTGTGACCTAGAGTGGCTTTAGGCAAATCTTTTCCCCAATCTGGACTCAGTCGTCTTCTCTGTAAAATGGAGAAGTTGGATCATCTCCAAGGTTTCTTCTAGCTCTAATCCTTATGGTCCTGCGAGGTGACAAGGAATCTCCAAAGGCTAAGTGAGCAAGTGCTCTTCAGTTCTTCTGGGCTGAGCATAGTTCAGACAACCAGGCTGACTGAGCTGGAAGACCTGACTGCCCCAAGAATGGGCATCTGATGAGGGAGCTTTTTCTTTCCCTTTATAGGCTCATGAGAAGTAAGTGCAAAGGGAGGGGTGTGTGGGGTATGGGGTATCTGTATGTGTATGTGTGTGTGTGTGTGTGTGTGTGTGCATATTCAAATGAAGGTAACATCTAGACTTCTTGCCATTACCCTGACTCAGCCAAAGAGTGGAAGCAAAGGCCAGACCCCCCCAGCAGCTGTGGCCCAGAGGATTCTAAGAGTGACTCTCACCAACATCCCTTGGACTGGTGCTGGTCCTGGTGGAAAAGTCTGTGGCACCAAAGACTGAGCTCAAAAGATGCCAAAGGGCTTAGGAGGACATAGAGGTAGGGGGGTCAGTGACTGTATCACTGAACACAAAATACAAACTCAATTAGGGATGTGGGGCTAGAGCCAAATCTGGGCCAGTCAGGTAAGTTCTCGGTGAGGCTGCCTCTGGAGATGGTTGGCTCTTTCTCACTGGGAATCTTCAAGCAATGGCTGGATGTCATTGCCATTTACTGGAGGTGGGGCAGAAAGGGTTCTTGTTTAGGTATGGATGGTCCTGTGTGGCCTCTCAGGTTCCAGTGAGTTTGGAGAATCTGGATTCCATGACACCATGCCCATGGAATCTAAGACACTGGTGGAAAATGCAGCAGGTCAGGTCAGTTTAGAGCAACTGGGCATCTTGTGAGGACAGATCCAGAACAAAGGGTTCATACACAGTGTGATACTTTGGACACAGTGAGTGTAAATGCAGCACTTAGGCTCCTTGGGCCTTCCCAGGAGTTTCAGCCAAAGACAGTTCTGGCTCCCCAACATCCAAGTGGCGGGGGCCAATGAAGATGGCCAACTAGGATGGTGATGCACCTCAAATCCAGGCCATATGAGGGTGGGTTAAAGGAGCATCTGCCTTGCTGCCCCACCCACTCTAGCCCTGCTGTCAGTCCAGGAATGAAGAGCTTCCAAAAGTCTCCTCCTTGCCTTCTCCAACAACCCTAGGCAACATAATGTACCCAACACTGGAGTCAGTTCCAGAGCTGACTTGGTTGAGATTGAGTACCTCAACCATGACTCACTTTTCTACACACCATCAGCCTGGTACCAGGACCCAATTAAGCCTGACCTTGACCATCAGGAGGCCTACAGATTGAATATCTGTCCTGCTGTTCATCTTTTCTCTCCACCTCTATTGGACCACTAGCCCCCTCTGGATATCCACTTGCTGGGGAAGTAGATGGATTTCTTTTCTGGGTGTGGGCAGGACTGTATGGTTGCTGATTTTCCTCCCAACTTTAAGATTTTTTTTTTCTAAAATGCCTCTTCACAGATACCAGGAACTAGCAAGGCTCTGCAGGGTGCAAGTTTGAGCAGACATATCTTTAGGGCCGGAGGAATTCACTTTAGAGGATGAGAATTTTAGGTGAGAAACCTCCCTTGGCTTCGGTCCCACTGCTCTTTCCTGCTTCTTCTTGTATCTGTCTGAGCACACCTCAGTTTCTCTGGATCATCACGGGTCTTGTGGGCATCTCTCAGGCTCTACCCTGTGCTTTCTTGTCTTCTCCCTTGGCATTATCTTCAACCCAGATACAGTCCTGATTCTACCTTGACTCAATGATGAGGACATAGGAAAGAAAAGGACTTATTCATTATTCCTTCTCTCAGCACCTCAGTCATATTCTTCTTGATTTTTTCCTCGGTTCATTTATTGGACCCCTTCTCCGCCCTGCCACTTCTCACTTTCAACCATATTTATCTATATATACCATATGCTGTATCTGCCATAAGAATATATAGGCTCATTGAAGAATGAAGGAATGAAAAAAGGTATTAAGAACTTGCTATGTGCTAAGCACTGACTGGGGATTCACAAAGAAAAAGTGAGACAGTCTGTGCTCTCCAAGAGCTCATTCTGTGATCGGACAAGGCAACACACAGAAATTGGAGTCAGGGTGGAAAGAAAGGAAGTCCTGAGGGCTCAGAACCATGGTGGATGGCAAGGCCCAGGGGGTTTAGGTTACATTAGTAGGTCACATGAAAGCACCAGAGAGCTGTAAGGTATAAACGGAGGGCAGATGGTATGGGATGGTGGTCCCCCATCTCACCAGAAGACATAGGGTTGGTGTCTCATCTAAGGTGCATGTGTCACCATGTGTCCGGGGTTGCCTTGGGACAGGGAAGCCTGGAGGCTGCCCCAGCTAAAATCCCACCTTCTGCCTTTCCTAGGCCCTCTTCATGTGAGTTAGTGCCTTCCCTCAGAGGTTATCTCCAGCTCATCCTTCCTCCATCTTGTTTGTATGACATCTCCCCCATCAGCCTGTGAGCTCCCTGAGAGCAGGAAGTGTGGGTTTGGGGTTGTCTTGCTTTTTGTTCTGGGTTTTGGGCTTTGCCTTTCTTCATATACCCAGTGGCTGGCACAGTGCTTGGCATATAATAAGTACTTAATAGGTGCTTTTTGATTTGACTTGATCACGTCACAGCTTCTTCTCATGGTACTTCATCAGGGTACATGAATTTTAATGTTTTTGGAATTTTGGTAGACAGGTTGCTCCTGCTGTGACACTCTCCGGTGGGCCTTCATACCTCATTCAGTCCATATTAGCATCAGCCTGACTCCTCTGATCTTGGGTCCTTCCCCTCTCCTCAACATAAAGATACAAGTAAGTACCTTCTTTGTGCCATTCACTGTGGAGGGCACTGAGGAGTACAAAAACAAACAAGTTTCTCCCCTTATGGAGAAATTTGAACATGACTCTACTCTTAAATTATCTCAATTTTCAGAAATCTAAATTAACCATCAAAATCTCATTTTCTGTTTTAACATCACCATTCATTTCTAAATATATCCTTCCCAACCCAATAAATTGTCCCCTACAACCAAGAGAGGGAGAGAGAGGAGAGAGAGAGAGAAAGAGAGAGAGAGAGAGAGAGAGAGAGAGAGAGAGAGAGAGAGAGAGAGAGAGAGAGAGGAGAGAAAGAAAGGAGAAAAGAGGAAAAAAGAAAAGAAAGAAAGAAAGAAAGAAAGAAAAAGAAAGAAAGAAAGAAAGAAAGAAAGAAAGAAAGAAAGGAAGAAAGGAAAAATCAGAAAGAAATGTAATTTCATCAAAATTAGGCATACATCAACTGAGTTGGACAGTACACACAATATTCCACCCATAGTCCCCCACCTCTGAAAAGTGCCATAAAGTTGACATTTTATCATTGGTCCATTGGGCTGAAAGCTTCTCACTTGACTGTGGTTCCATATGTGAAGGAAAACTAGAGATGTGATTCTACCAAGGCATCAGGGATGGTTAGGGGCAGAGGTGGGAGAGTCCAGGAAGGGCACAGGAGTATCTGCTAACACCCTCAGCCTCACTGGCCCAAAGGCACTAAGAACTGTGCCTCATTTTCCCCAGCCTGGGCCATGGGCTGGGGCAACTGCTTGGGTCTCACCACCAGCTCCATCTCTTAGAGAGCCTGGAGCAAAAAGAGCATCTTTTTCCCATTTTAGAGAGGATGAGCTAAGATGGTGGGGGAACATTTCGCCTCCCATGAGGAAACACTTTAATAGAGCAAGATTGATCCGAGTGGGGAATGGTCCCAAAAGATGGACTATCAGGTTATAGACCAGGAGCCATCCTGAGACTCCAAGAGGCTGCCTGCCTCCAGTGGAGACACTCACTGGCCAGTGGCTGGAGAGCAGGTCTGCTGATGTCATTGCTCTTTTCCCTTGGCAGGTCTTCTGACTGAACAACAGCCTCAGTTTGGGTGGGGGTGGGATAAGGGTACTTGTTTTTCTGCAAAAGGATGACTCAGGGGGAAGCTGGTCTCCCTCATGGGAAGAATGGGAGATAATATCTTTGCCACAGCAACTAAGTCATTTACTAACAAAAATGGTCAAACGCACATCCCAGTGGATAATTAATGTTTACTCTGTACCACCAAACAAAGAGAGTGAGTTCACGTTAACCATAAGCCAGCTTCCCAGAGCCTCAGTCCAGGCCCTTTGGCTTAGAAGAAGAGGCTCCACAAGGGTGGGGCAATGCAGGCTTCACCGCAGGGCTCCATCATTTAGGGGAGGGTGCTGATAATGTTTCTGGGGCTGCAAGAACGTAGAACCCCTGAATCTTAGCACCTAGCTAACAAAGCTGTAAGGAAAGCACTTTGGAGTGTTAGAAGTTAGTTTTGTTTTTGAGAGGGAGCATGAGCAGTGAATAGAGTATTGGCTGCGGAATCCAGAAGTACTGGGTTGGAAGCCTCTTGACACTCTCTAGCTGGTTAATCAGACTTAACCTCTCCAAAGAGTCTTCAGTCTCCAAGACACAAATTCCTCATCTGTAAAATGAGATTAATCATTTCTGTAACTCCTGCCTCCTTACAGTTATTGTGATGCTCATAAGATCACATATGTAAAACTTCATAGCATTATATAATGACAGTTATTAAGAGCAATTCATTACAGCAAGAAGCTGCTAAATGGCCTCTGTCTCCCCAGCGGCCATCCTCCCAGTTAGCTCCTCTTTGGCCCACCTCTCTCGGCCCCTCCCAAGTGGTGCATTTCCTGCCAACTGTCCTGGGTGCAAAATTTACTAGTTATGGCCCTCCTAAGGCCCTTCCAACTCTAAACCTGCAGTCCTTTAAATCTATGCCAGGCTCATCCAGAGGCCTAGGAAGGCCAGAGTCCTTGGAACTCAAGTGGGAGTCAACCATTCTATTGAAAATGTCAGGGAATGAAAGCATGAAGGCTCCTGGTACCACGGGGCCCTCTTCTGGGGTTTGTCCAGTTGAGCGGTCAAGAAAGAACATGAAAGATTGACACAGATGTTACTAGTTGTTAATAGGCTTCCTTGAAGGATAGGGGAAGAAAAGCCATGTTGATCCATGAGGAGGAAAAAATGCAGTATTTCTTATATATCTGGCATTTGAAAATATCCTAAGAAACATGGGAATGTCTGGGCATACTCCACTGAAGGAAAGGACTTAAAGAAACAGTTGGGAGCCCACACACATGTCAGAACATGGTTACTCTTTTCTACAATCACTGTCAGAGATATATGCTCACAGAAGACTCTCTCCAGCATTTTGTGCCCCTTTGCATAATGTTTGATTGTTTCTGACAATTTTCTGGCTCTGTAATATAAGCTGCCTATTTTCTGAAGACTCTTTGGAAGTGGTCATGTTTGAGTTAAAGGAGTCTATAAACAGCCAAACCTACCCAGAAACATTAGTTGCCAAGGCTGTGTCTAAAACATCCCCAGCAGCTGGTCTATTCATTCAAGTCAAGGAGGAAAAACTGTGTCCAAATGTTTGGTGCTTGCAGACCCAGCTGAAGTGTTCTGAGCTAGTCTCAATGGTTGCTGTGGGACTCCTGGTCTTTAGAAAGTTCCTTTGTCCACCATCAACTGTCAAGAGTAGAAGCCCATGGATCCATGGGACAGAGAACTTGGTTTGGAATTGGATGATCCAGGTCCCAAATCCAGCTCAGCTACTTTGGAACTCTGCCTCAGTTTCCTTCTTCAGCAAATTAAGACTTTGGATTAAATGGACTCTAAGGTCCCTTCCAAACCTAAGCCTCTGATCTCAAGCAAGTATGTGTGGCACATGGGAAGGAACACTCACCTGCGAGTCCGAGGACCTAGGTTCATGTACTACCTCTGATGCTTACTGCTTTGACGACCCTAGATATTACTTACCAACTTGGCCCTCAGTTTCCTCAACTGTGAAATGGGGGGTTGGGGGATGATAGACAAATGATATCTGCAGTCACTTCCAGCTCTGGGTCTATGATTCCCTTGCTGGCTAGAAAACCAAGCCTATCAATTTTTGTATCAATATCTTATCTGTGAATGTGGCAAATGAATAAGTAATTGGCAAATATACCTTATTCCCAGATATAAGAAGCTGGTCACCACAGGACTTGAGCCCAGCTTTCAAGGTCCCTCATGCTATGGCTTCCTCTTACCTTCTCTAGTCTCATATCTTTTTACTTCTCATCATGACTCTCCTACTCCATTAATTTCTGCCTCTAAGACTTTGAATATCTCCCTAACCTGTACTACCTTCTTCCTTTCCAGCAATTCACAACCACCATTTTCTTTGAAGCCTCCCTTCTCCAGAATGCCATTCGTCATGCACAGAAGTAATCTGAACAAACATCTATCGAGGTTTGTTGCATGCAGAGCACTTCGCTAGATACTGGGTAATAACTGCAAGTCTGCCAATTCATGATTCCTGCAGTCATGGTGCTATGAAACCAGTCTAATTGTATTACCACACATAGAATCCAGCGTAGCTAAGACATGGGGGCAGCTAGACAGCAACCATGGTCAAGGGCTCTGATGATTGTACCATCCTCCTTCCCCTCTAAGACTGCCTGTGGTTAGTAGGCAAGAGCAGGGAGAACCAGTACCTCTTGCCCACTGTTGGCCCACAATATTGTTGGTTCAGAGATGTTTGTCATGGATGAGACATAGAGAATCTTGCCAAAGTACAGGGTGACTGGAGGAGTCTGTTCTTCCAGAGTAGCTGTTCCTCTGTGGAGCTGTGTTCTCCTAGGCTGGGTATATTCCTGGAGAAACTTAATGCATTGGGCTGCCCAAAGACACAGAGAATACAGAAAGATTGTAGAATGCATGCCCTCCTTACCTTTTCCTCTTAGAAGCATCATCTTCTGCTTGGGTGAGGGTCTGTTTATTGTTGATCAATCTAGAAATACTCAAAAATATTGATAGATAGAAGCATTCTAGATTCTTAATTGACTCAATCTAAACCAAGTTGACTGGAATTCAAAATGAGAGAGAGAGAGAGAGAGAGAGAGAGAGAGAGAGAGAGAGAGAGAGAGAGAGAGAGAGAGAGAGAGAGAGATGTGTTGAAGGAAGGGAAAGGAAGAAAGATGACATTCCAGAGACAATTCAGAAAGAACTGGCATCCCAGGGACAATGAACAAAATGATCAAGAGAAAGTAGGACTGAGCTAGACCAGAGAAAAGAGATATTGAAAAGGGCCATTGGCTCTATGGGCACCTAAGAGCAGAAGTCTTGGGCTGATGCCACCAGCTGTACCCATCTACTAAATGCCCGAGGGGAGTTTGAAGAAGATGACTGCTCTTGGAAATAGATAGAAAAACTATAATAGTGGAGGATTTCAACCTTCCCCTCTCAAAATTAAATAAATCTAGCCAAAAAATAAATAAGAAGTTAAGTAGATTAATTGCATTTTAGTTAAGCTAGATATGATAGATATCTGGAGAGAAATGAATGGGAATAGAAAGGAATATACCTTTTTTTTTCTCAGCAGCATGTGACACCTGTACAAAAACTAATCATTTATTAGGCCATAGAAACTTTACAGTTAAGTGCAGAAAAATGGAAATATTAAATGTATCCTTTTCAGATCATAATACAATAAAAATACATTTAATAAAAGTAAATACATTGTAATAAATGTAAAATACATAGAAACCAGATTAAAAATTAATTGGAAACTATATAACCTAATCTTAAAGAATGAATGGGTTAAAGAACAAGTCATAGAAACAACAAATAATTTTATTAAAAAGAATGATAATAAAACATCAAAATTTATGAGATACATCAAAAGCATTAATCAAAGGAAAATTTATATCTCTAAATGCTTACATCAATAAAATAGAGAATGGGCAAATCAATGAATTGCATACACAATTTAAAAAACTGGAAAAAATTAAAAATCCCCAATTAGATACCAGATTGTGAACTCCTGAAAATTAAAGGTGAGATTAATAAAATCAAATGTAAGAAAACCATTGAATTAATAACTAAAATGAGAAGTTGGTTTTATGAAAAAAGTAGCAAAATAAATAAAGCGTTGGTCAATATGATTTTAAAAAGGAGAAAATCAAATCACTAGTTTTAAAAAATAAAAAGGGTAAATACACCATTAATGAAGATGAAATTAAAGCAATTGTTAGATGCTATTTTACTCAAATGTGTGCCAATAAATTTAACAATTTAAGTGAAATTAAAGAATACTTACAAATATATAAACTTCCCAGATTAACAGAAGAAGAAATAGAATATCTAAATAAACCTGTTTTAGAAAAAGAAATTGGACAGGCTATAAATGAGCTTTCTAAGAAAGAATCATCAAGACCAGATGGATATTTTTTGTGAGGCAATTAGTGTTAAATGACTTGCCCAGAGCCACACAGCTAGTGAGCATTATTCATCTGAGGCTGGATTTGAACTCAGGTCCTCCTGACTCTAGGGCTGGTACTGTATCCACTGTGCCACCTAGCTACCCCTAAAACCAGATGGGTTCACAAGTGAATTCTGCCAAACATTTAAAGATCAACTAATTCCAATATTGCATAAATTATTTGTAATAATAGGCAAAGAAGGAGTTCTACCAAGCTCCTTTTGTGAAACAGATATGAAACAGATTTTTGATGCTGATACCTAAATCAGAAAGATCAAAAACAGAGAAAGAAAATTATCCACCAATTTCACTAATGAATATTGAGTCAAAAGGCCCAACTAAAATACTAAGAAGACTACAACAAAAGATAACAAAGATTATGCATTATGACCAAGTGGGATTTATACCAGGAATGCAGGGCTGGTTCAATATAAGGGAAACTATTAACATAATTGATTATATCAACAACAAAAGTAACAAAAAGCACATGATTATCTCAATAGATGCAGAAAAAGCTTTTAACAAAATGCAATACCCATTCCTATTAAAAAAAAAAAAACAACGCTTGAAAGCATAAGCAGAAATGGATTTTTCTTAAAATGAAAAAAAGTATCTACCTAAAATCATCAGCAGGCAATATCTGAAATGTGAATAAGTTAGAAGCCTTCCCAATGAGATCAGGAGTGAAACAAAGATGTCCATTATCACCAATATTATTCAATATTGTACTAGAAATGCCAGCAATAGCAATAAGAGAAGAAAAAGAAATTGAAGGAATTAGAATAGGCAATGAAGAAATGAAACTTTGCACATGACATGACGGTATACTTGGAAAATCCTAGAAATGTAACTAAAAACTAGTTGAAACAATTAATAATTTTAGCAAAGTAGCAATATATAAAATAAACTCAAGTACATCATCAGCATTTTTATATATCATCAACAGAGCCCTGCAAGAAGAAAGAGTAAGAGATAATTCCTTCAAAATAACCATAGACGTTACAAATACCTGGGAATATACCTGCCAAGGCAAACCTGGGAACTATATGAACATAATTATAAAATATTTTTATACAAATAAAGTAAGATTTAAATAACTGGAGAAATATTAGTTGTTCATGTGTGGGTCAATCCAATATAATAAAAATGACAATTCTACCTAAATTAATATATGTATTCAGTGCCATCCCAATTAAATTACCAAAAAATTATTTTATTGAGCTAGGAAAAATAATAACAAAATTCATTTTAGAAGAACAAAAAGTCAAGAATATCAATGGCATTAACAAAAAAAAATAAAAGAAGGAGGTTTAGCAATGCCACATTTTGAACTATATTGTAAAGCAGTAATTATCAAAACTGTCTGGTACTTCCTAAGGAATAGAATGGCAGATTGGTGGAATAGAGTAAATATACAATACACAGTGGTAAATGTAACCTTGTGTTTGATAAATGAAAAGATTTAAGCTTTCAGGATAAGAATTTTTTTTTGGTAAAAAGTATTATTATTTGCTAAGCAATGGTATTAAGTGACTTGCCCAAGGTCAAACAGCTAATAAGTGTTATGTGTATGAGGCTGGATTTGAACTCAAGTCCTCCTGACTCTAGGGCCAGTGCTCTATCCATTCTGCCACCTAACTGCCCCAATTTTCTGGTAAAAATTCTTAAGAAAACCAGAAAGCAGGTTGGCAGAAACTAGGTATGAACCAATATATTATGCCATTTGCCAAGATAAGGTCAAAATGGATATGTGACCTAGACATAAAAGGAGATATCATAAGTAAATTAGAAAAACATGGAACATATTACCTATCAGATTTATGAGTAAGAAAAGAATTTATGAATAAACAAGAGATAGAAAGCATTGTGAGATAAAAATGAATAATTTTGATTACATTAAATTAGAAAGGTATTTTATAAACAAAACCAATGTAGTCAAAATTATAAGGAAAGCAGAAAATTAGGGGGAAATTGTATAGGCAGTTTATTGGATAAAGACCTCATATCTCAAATGTGTAGAGAACTTTGTCAAATTTATAAGAATACGAGTCATGGGGCAGCTAGATGGGGCAGTGGATAGAGCACCAGCCCTGAAGTCAGGAGGACCTGAGTTCAAATCCGGCCTCAGACATGTAACACTAGCTAGCTGTGTGACTCTGGGTAAGTCACTCAACCCCAATTGCCTCCTGGGAAAAAAATATGAGTCATTTGCCAATTGATAGATGGTCAAAGGATAATAACAGTTAGTTTTGGGAGGAAGAAACCAAAGCTGTATATAGTCATATAAAATGCTCTAAATCTTTAGTGATTAGAGAAATGCAAATTGAAACAACTTTGAGATACCATCTCACAGCTCTCAGGTTGGCTAAAATGATGAAAGGAGACAATGACAAATGTTGAAGGGGATGTGGAAAAATCAGGACACTAATACACTGTTGGTGGAACTATGAACTGATGTAACCATTTTGGAGAACAATGTGGAATTATGTCCAAACAGTTATAAAACCATGCACTCCATTTTCCCCCCAAGGTGATTAGGGGAAAAGGAAAAGAACTGATATGTTCTGAAATATTTATAGCAGCTCTTTTTGTGGTGGCAAAGAAATGGAAATGGAGGGGATGCCCATCAGTTGGGGAACGGCTGAATAAGTTGGGGTCTATGATTGTGATAGAATACCATTGTGCTGTAAGAAATGATGAGCAGGTTGATTTTAGAAAAACATCCAAAGACTTGGATGAAATAATGCAGAGTGAAGTGAGCAGAATCAAGAGAATAGTGTATACAGTAGCAAAATATTGTTCAAAGAGTAACTGTGAATGACTATGCTATCCTCAGTGATAGGATCATTCAGTTCAGTTACAAAGGACTTGTGGAGGAAGATGATATCAGCCTCCAGGGAAAGAACTCATCTGTGGAAGTGTGTATTGTATGGTTCCACATATGTATCTGTGGCAAATATTGGCCTTCTCTAGGGCAGGGTTGGGGGAAGGGAGAGAAACAACTCAGAACTCAAATGTAACCCCCAAAATAAATAGATAAATAAATAAAAAGATTACTGCTCTTCCTCCCTTCCTCAACTTCTGCCAAGGTACTTCTCTTCCCAGTGCCTGTCTATTAACACTTATTATAATATACTCTGCTGCATCTTCACCCAAATGTTTCTAGATGAACTGGAGACAGAAATGTAAATGAAGGCAGAGAGACAAACTTCTCCTGAAGTTTGTGTGAATGGATTTCTAACTTTTTGTTTAATACAAACTTTCCAGAACAGCAGAGGAGAGAACCATGCAGCCCTGAGGGGCCATCCCACTGCCTTGAGTTCAAAAATGAGCTCGTCTCTCCCTTCAGCCCAGCAGATGTTGCCTTCCCTTCATCATTCAGTTGAGGCTCTGCCTCCTTACCCTCAACCTTTCCTGATTCCCCAATTTGTTAGCATTAGTCTCCTCTTGTAATTAACCTATGATGTTTGTGTTCACTTACCTATGAGATGCTGCCTCCTTCCAGGAGGATGTAAGCCCTTGATGGCAGGCACCATTTCATTTCTGCCGCACTTGTCTTCATCCCCTAGCCCAGGTCTGGTCACATGGAATGTACTTAATAAATGACAATCAAATTGAATTATACAAGGAATGCAATTCAATAATTGTGTAAGGTAACAGCAACTAAATACTTGACAACACCTTCTGGCCACTCCCCTCTTCTTCAGAGCAGATCTGATTTTTGTGACATACTCTGACCAGTATGACAATAGGACACACACGTGTGACTACACATGCAAAATAATAGACAGTAGCGTGTTTCTGGGCTCTACATTCAAGGGACAATATTGACAAACTGGAGCACACCCAGAGGAGAGGAATGAGGATGGGGAAGCTCCTGGAAGTCACAACACGTGGTGATTGCTTGAAGATCCATGGAGAGTTAGACAGGAGGGGAGAAGACTTGGGGAGACCTGGTGGCTCTCTTCAAATCCTTAAAAGACAATCACATGGAAGAGGGATTAGCCCTGTCCCATTCTGCCGCAGAGGGCTGAACCAGGAACACTGGCTTAACATTGCAGAGAAGCAGCTGAAGGCTGGACCTCATGACTTTTCTTCTTAACCATCGGGGCTGCCTCTGGAGGTAAAAGTTTCTCTCTCATGGGAGGTCTTCAGGCAAAGACTGATTGAACATTTCTTAGAGATGTTATAGCCTGGCTTACCTGTCTAGTCTCTGGACCGCTTTTGGCCCTAAGATTCTGGGATGATGAAATCTGAAATAACTGAGGAGACAAAGGTTCAAGTCTTTGAGCATATCGATTTATTAAGCAATTCATGTCAATTGCATAACAAATCAGATCGAGGTTCCCTCAGCATGGCACTGAACCCTGAAGATAGGGACAGACAGATTTGTACGCATTAAAAGACAACAATAGGATATAGAACCCAGGATACAAGATTAGGTTACCTGATTTCTAACTGGAGGAAAGATTAGGGACCTTCCAGTTGGGAGGGGGAGAGTGAACAGGTACAATTCCCTGAAATCAGAAAAAGAGGTGTCCCCCTCCCCCCAGCCTGGAGACCTGAAAGTTTTCTAGGCAGAAGTAGAAGGCATATAGCCCCCTTGGCAGCTTCCTGGCCACTGGCCCCCATGGCTCAGAACAAGAGTGGGTCAAAGGAAGCCTTGTGTGAGAATTCAATATAGAGGCTCACACGAAGGGCCCCAACATGCCAAGTAAGGCTAGAGCAGCCATAGGGCAGAGCTGTGGTCTGATTCCTCCAAGAGAGGGAGGGAGGCTCAATGAGAGTGAACATAACTCACTGAACTTTGAGATTTTCAAAGCTTGCCCCCATAACAGTATTGAAAGGGGAGAGGGGCATTAATATCCCTGCTTTCAAGATGAAGAAACAGAAGGTCAGGGAGACTAAGTGAGTTGCTCAGTGAGCGTCTGAGGCAGGAAAGACCCTGGAACTTTTGAAGTCCTAGATTTGACTGCCAATGCTGTCACCAGTGCATGATCCTGGACAATTCCTTTCACCTCTCTGGGGCAATCTCCTCATCTCTTCTCAAACCAGGACGTGGGCATTGGTGATCTCTGCGCACCCTTCTGAGTCTGCTATTCTGAGATGCTGTGACCGAATGAGGTTTGACTTAAATGTGACCATGAATATGGAAATAATCATTGGCCTCAAAGACTTTCCCCACATACCACCCCATCTTGGTCCCACAGGACTGCTCTCATTTGTTATTCACACCCCAGTGAGATCTCAGGCCCTCCCATGCCAACCTTCTTTCCTGTCTGCACCCTTGGTCACTCACACCTGACGACTCACCCTCCTTCACACATGCCTTCTCCTCTGGAATTCCTCCCCTCCCCTCCCTTCCTCTGCTGAACTTACTCAATGCTGTTCCAAACTGCTTTTGGTTCCGGGACCAGAGATACTGCCCACCTGGGGCAGTCACTCAAGGCAGCTGGTCAGCTTTGAGGACCTCTAGCCATTAGGCCAGTTCTTGATCTTCTCTCCCTTTTTAAAATGCTCTGCATTTTTCAAGCATTTCTTTCCCATTTGATAAGAAGCTTCCAGGGCTCAGGAGACGTCCCTCAGATCTCTAGGGTATTTCACTCTCGAACCTAGTGCAGGGCTGTGCTCCCCTTGGACTCTCTGCACCTTAGCGGATTCTTTATTTTCTTCAGGTATCCTCTGTTTTCTCTAGGCCTGATAAAAGACTGTTTGTCACTCAAAGTTTATGGGGTCGGTTTTACAAATGATGCCAAGCTGGGCAGGACAGTTAACGTGCTAGATGACAGAATCAAGGATCTGAAAAGATCCTGACTGAACCCAGTCTAAGAAGGTGATAGTTCATCTAGAGAAATGTAAAGTCTTTTACCTGGATTCAAAAAGTCAGCTTCACAGACACGAAATGAAGGAAACACGGCTTAGAGGAAGCTCATTTAGAAAAGGCTCATTGGACTATAAGCCAACGCTGAAGGGACAGCTGGGCATCCTGTGTGGAGGGCTCACGTTTAGGCTGCATTGAGAAGTATTGTCTGCCAGAGTAAGGGTGATGAAGCTCTGGTTAGGTTGTGGATGGCCTGGAAGTCTTGTGCGTGGCTCTGAGTCCTCTGTTTTAGGAAGGACAATTGATACACTCCAACACAGGAGTGTTGGAGAAAAGTCATGGGGATGTTGAAGGACCTGGAACTCATCCCTTCTAGGCAGCATAATGGCTAGAACACTGGACTTGGAGTCAGGAAGACCTGAGTTTGATTCCTGTCTTAGACACTGCTAGGTGTGTGACCTTGGACAAGTCACTGAATCTCTGCCTCAGACAGAGGCCCCCATCAGAGAAGGTGCTGTGCTCTATGAGCAAAGCAGAATCAAAGGTGTTCAAAAGAAACATGAGATGCACAAATGTAGAGAATCCAGTGTTCACATGGACTATTTGTGTCTGAGCTGTGGTCGAACATTCCGGGCTCATATTGTTCTGATCAGCCACAGTCGGGCACACTGAAGCTTGACTCCAGCATGGTGATGTCATTGGGGTCCTCTTGAGAACTAAGGACAACCACAAACCAATTGGATCAATGAAAGGAGCTGGGGGAGTTTAGTTTGGAGAAGAAATTCAGGGGAGCCTAATGAGTATCTCCAAGCTTCGCAGAGGCTCTCAATGTGTGTTTGTGTTGGGGGGTGGAGTGGTGGGAGGGGGAAGTTCAGCCATGCAGATAGTACTAGAAAAGGGCGCCGGTGGCGTCTCGGGTGACACGGATGCAGTGAAGGGCATTGCTGCTGGTGCCAGGCACACAGGACACAGTTGCTGAGATTGCCGTGTTTGGCACAAGGTCTCAGGGTTCTCTAACAAGCTGGAACAGTTGGGCTTTTTCCCATCATCCTATTGCATCTTTAAGAGAGCTGACAGCCAGGTGCCTTCTGGGATTCTGGAATTCCTTTGACTTTCAAAACAACTTTGTCATGTGGCAGGAGGTCATTCTGAGAGACCTGAAGGGGAAGGCCTCAAGATTCCCAGGTCCTGAGTGCCCATGGTGAGCATTCATTGAAGTTCAGGTTTTCTTGGATGGGAACAATGGGAAGAGGTATTCACCACAGGAGCAGAGGATCATGGGACCATGGAAAGAGAACTAGAGGGTCCATAGTGGTCATGAAGCCCAGTCTCCTCACTTTGCTGTTGAGTAAACTGAGGCCCAGAGAGAAGAGAGGTCTTGACCAAGATCCCCCAGGTGTCAGGGGTTAAAAGCAACATTTCCCACCTAAAATAGGGACTCTGGCAGCGGGATTTCCCTGCCACACCAATGGCCTCTGGCATCTCCGAGGCCCATTCCATCTCCCATTGGGCTTGAAGTGAAGAGGTTCTAGTCATCCTAGAAACTTTGAAAGGGACAGAGCTCCATCAGTTAACCCAGAAAAATCCAGGTCTTAGCCTGGCATGGGCTTAAGTCTGCTTGGAATGGGCTAAGGAAGAACAAGACAGGCCAGAGTTCTGCAGAAATGGGCACACAGGCACACACTCACACACACACGGACACACACTCACAGATCACACACATCCATGGACACATACTCACAGACACACTCACATATACACACTCACACACAGAGACACAGACACACAGACACACATGGACACATACACATTCCCACTCACAAACACACATATTCACACAGACATACTCTTACACACAGATACACTCAGACACAAACACACATATGCATGTACACAGTCACCTACATACATGCCTGCAGACATATGTACCCCCAGACAAACCAAAATGGGCACTCACATGCTCATACATGTACAAATACAGCCTTACCACAGGTGCACAGTTATCCATGGGCACACAATGCATACAGAGACATAAGGCACATCTAGACAGTATACCAGTGTAGAGACATAGAACAATGAACACACGTGTGCACACAGACATACACGTGTGCATGAGACCTGAGAGCATGGAGACACATGCTCACATGAATATACATATTTGCACAGAGGCATACATGTATTCACGTGCTCTCACACACACACACACACACACACACCACACCCCACTACTAAAACCAGTGGTGAGATCAAAGCCAAGCTTTCTCCTTCACTCTCTTGCTGGAAACCCCCGGCTGTCTGCCCCCACATCTGAGGCTCGGAGACTTTGAGTTCTATTCAGCCTTGAGATCAAACAGCTCGCACACATCTGCTCTGGTGGGGGGGTTTCTTTTTGGAGGCTTTCAGTAATTGGGGTGGGGGTAGGGAAAGAGGAAGGGAGGAAGATCAACAGTCAAAAATAGAAACATTGCTTTCATTCCACCCAAGGAGGCAGGGGGCCTGTTGGCAGGGGTGCACGCGTGTGTCTGTATGTGCACGTGCATACACACTTGAAGAAAAAGGCATGCCAAAGCATTAGAAAGATACAGCTCTTTAAAAAGATGTTTGGAATTTCAAAATCCTCTTTTTCTCTCTCTCTCTGTTTCTGCATCCCTCCATCTCTGTCTCTGTCTCAATCTATCTTTCTCTCTGTCTGTCTGTCTCTTTCCTCCTCTCTTTCTCCAGTGCCTCTCTGTCTCTCTATCTTTCCTCTCTCTCTCTCTCTCTCTCTCTCTCTCTCTCTCTCTCTCTCTCTCCCTCTCTGCACGTCTGTTTCTATGTCTCAGTCTCTGTGTGTGTCTTTCTCCAGCCCTCTTTGTCATTACATCTTTCCTCCCTCCCTATTTCCCCTTCTCTGTCTCAGCCTGTCCCTTCTGTTTCTCTCAGCCTCTCTCTGTCCCTCTATTTTCCCCCTCCTTCTCTCCTTTTCTCTCTGTCTCTGTCTGTCTCTGTCTGTCTCTTATCTCCCTCTTCCTCATCTCCTTCTGTCTCCATCTCTTTCTCTGTGTCTCTGTCTCTCTCTGTCTCTGTCTCTCCCTTCCTGTCTCCTTTACCTCCCTGTCTTTGTTTGGTAGAAACTGTTCAGCTTGGTCTGTTTTCCAGCTGGGCCATAATCACTCCCCTACTTTAAGGGAGGTGGTATTAACCTTCCCAATACTATCAGGTAGAAAACCTACCTGATTCTAGCTTAGAAGACCAGCATCCCCAAATCATTCCCATCCAGCAAAGCCTTTTCCTCTTGCCTTCTTGGGATTCTAATTTTCTGACCTTTTACCAAATAACTCAATTTCTCATGTATCCCCTGGAGAAAATATTTAAGTCACCATTTTATTTTCTGTATGTATATCAGGTTCCCATTATGTATTTCTTGATCATTTCATAGGGTCTAAAATTGGTTTTCTGGCCCCTGGGAAATGTCCTCCTCCAGGTGTGAAGCCCAGCCATGCTACAGGGCCAATTGTGAGTAAAGAGACCCAGTAGTCTGAAGCTGGCCTCTCTTTGGGCGAGGGGTCTTCTTCATCATTCCCGGAATTCCTTACAAGAACATGAATGACATCATGGGATGGCACCTCTTCTGGGATAATCACAGCTTCAAATCTCAAGATAAAATCATTTCTGTGAAGTGACATGAGCCCTGGGGTTCAAACCCTGGGGACAGCCTAGCCAAGCACCGACCCTTCCTCAACACCTCCTTTTGCCAAAGTCTGCAGAAGCAAAAGACAATCTCCCACTCACCTTCCTGTTGCCCAATTAACCAGAGGAGCTTCCACTGTTATATTCCACAGCCCAGCCAATTCATAGTTCCCACTACTCCATGTGGGCACCTTTGCCTTCTTGAATGTTGAAACAGTGTACCTCAGGATGGTGAGGAAGTAGTGAAAACCATTGAGCAACCATAGATAGAGTCTATCTTTTTTTCTTTTTTGGCTAGGTAATGGGGTTAAGTGACTTGTCTAGGGTCACACAGCTAGTAAGTGTTATGTGTCTGAGGCCAGTTTTGAACTCAGGTCCATCTAACCCTGGGGGCCGGTGCTCTATCCACTGTGCCACCCAGCTGCCCTTAGAGTCTTTCTTTAAGGTTGCACCAATGTACCCCTCTATTTTCTCCTACCAACCCCAATAAGATTTTGTCCTTGGAGTCATAGACTCTCAGAGGTAGAATAAATCTTGGACGATGCCTTATCTGACCTAGCAGTGTGGTGGAGAGACCTAAGTCCAAGCCCAGTCTCTGGCACATTCTACCTTGGTGACCATAGACCATTTCTTTCCTATCTCTGGACCTCAGTTTTCTCCTTTACAAAATAAAGGACTTGGACTTGGTGCCACTGAAGTCCTGTAAAGCTCCAAGCCCACGACCCTCTCATCTCATTAAATGTGCTTCTCCAACATTCTTGAGAAAGTGGTTCAGTCTCCAGCTGAGAAGGTTCAGTCTTGAGAGGGAGCAAGACAGACAAGGGAAAACTGCATCATGGGAGGTGATCTAGACTGTCCAAAAGCAGAGGGTGGCTAACAGGGTCTAAAGCCAGGAAGAGGCCAGGAGAAGGCCACTGGATCTAGCAGCTGAGAGAGCCTCAGGACCTTTGGACAGAAAAGTTTCAGGTAGTGGTGGGTTTGGAAGCCAGAGAGCAAAGGGTTAAGAAGTAAGTGGGGAGCTGGAAAACAGAGGCACAAGTGTAAAACAACCATCTTAGCTTCAGCCCAAGCCACTCACGTTCCTCTTCCTGTCTCAGTCTGGTGTCCACTCTGCCTGGTTCCCTAAGAAAGAAGAACTCTGCTGCTCCAAGACCCAGATTCCCCCCTGAGGCTTAGGTCAGATCTCCCCCCATGTGACCTCTGAACCTCAGTGTGTTGTATCCATCCCCCAATTCCCTCTAAGGCATTCTCTTCGAATAGCTTTCCCTTTAAGGTGAGTAGCCCTGTCTCCCCTCCCCTCGGGGGTCCCTTGTTTAACAATTTCCTCCCTTTCCAAAAACTTTCTCTCTTTTCCTTTTTTGTTTTTAATTTGGAGAAGCAGAGACTTATTGATTCTGAACCCGCCTTTCTCGCTCTACTCTTCCAGGGTCACCCTTCTGAGGTTTCCATTCTCTCAACCCAATTTCCCTCCAGTCTTCTTCAGGAAAAGGTCCCCTGTCCTAGGTACATACCTCTATCCCAATTCACTGTGTCTCATCTCAAAATCAGCAGAACATGCATGAGTGGGCCCTCGAGTGAATTATAGGTGCTTTGGGATTGTTGTACCTGTGGGAGGGGTGTGTGTGTGTGTGTGTGTGTGAAAGGTGAAAGATGTTCCCATGTCACCAGAGGTGCTAAACTCAAAAATCCCAGTCCTGAGCTGGGAGTGGGGGGGTGACTGTCTCCTTTTTCTCTCCCCCATTTATTCATTGATGATGGTAAAGTAAATTCTCCCAAAGTGATGTCTGGGATTCAGGAAAGGGGACGTGATAATAGTGGGACACGAAGAAGCTAAGCCTGGAGAGACAGGTGAGGTTTCCCCCTCCCCCACCTCAGGGCACATGTCAACCCATCACTGCTTCTCCTCCTCTCCTGGATCGGCTTCAGAGCCGGAGGTGCAGGGGGAACACCGAAAGTGGGGAGAGAAAGAGTAATCCCACCACACCCCTATGGCAAGGGAGAAGAGTGGGCCATGACACAATGGAGTGGACAGTGGGGCAGGGGTCGGGGCAGGAGGAAACTTTTGCCAGAGGAGCAGCATGATGATTGGAACTGTGGGCAGAGCAGCCAGTCGGCAAAGCCTGGGCTCTGCTCCCACCTCTGCTTGGTAGTCATTTAACTGCTGAGTCTCAGTTTCCTCATCTGTAAAATGGGGAACAGAATGATTTGTTTCTATCTCACAGAGCTGTAAGTCTCAAATGAGATGATATACACAGAATCCATTAAAATGTCAATAATTATTTGGTTGTTAGGGTTCTCTCTCACCTCCAAATCTCTCTCTCTCTCTCTCTCTCTCTCTCTGTCTCTCTCTGTCTCTCTCTCTCTCTCTCTCTGTCTCTCTCTCTCTCTCTGTCTCTCTCTGTCTCTGTCTCTCTCTCACACACACACACACACACACACACACACACGCACACACACACACACACACGCACACACACACACACACACACACACACACGCACACACACACACACACTATTGGATTTCCCCCATAGCATATAACATGCTTGAAGGTGAAGCCTGCTGTGTAGGCTGACAGCACCTCACACATATAGGAAGTACTTAACATCAACTTGGATCGGACTGGATTGTCTGTGACGCTGGGTGTCCACGCTTACATTCGGGACTCTTTGCTGCTGGATGGCTGGTACTCTGGGGTGCCCCTTGGGGGGCTTCCTTGGCCACTGTTTGATCTGTCCCACTTAATTATTAGAGTCCTCGGAATCTGAACAGTATTTTCAAAATGTTCTCCACCATACAATGAAATAAACACAAACCCAAGCCAAGTCAACATTGACTGTGCCAAAGGCTTCCTGAGGCTTCATGCTTAGGCATCCTCAAACCTTCCTTGAAAGCAGAGTCAGACCGCACCTCCTGAAAAGGCCTTTCCCTATCCAGGCCCACACCCTCCTCTCTTGGTAACAGCCTCTCTTCCTGGAAGTTACTTTCTATATAATTTGTATTCACTTCTCCATGTAATGTGGTTCCCTTTCTGTTCAGTAAGCTCCTTGAGGTCAGGGCATTTTGGTCCCCAACACTCAGAGTGGTGCTGGCTGCATCCTAGATGCTTACTAAATAAATGCATATTTAATTGAATTGGATAAAAGCAAGCTGAATTAAAGCTACTGCTAAGGAATTCTCCATCTTCACCAATTCGCCTTTGCCCCAGAAAGGTTAAAGAGGCAGGCCAGATTGCCTGGCCTTCCATCTCTGGTCTCTGCGTTGCCTGTCCCCAGTCTTAATCAAGTGACCATATTCAGCCAGCATCTCCTGGACCCCGTCACGATTGAATGAGAAAAAATTTGCAGACAAATTTTTAGCAGCAGGACGTTGGTGCTCTCCTGTGTGGCTAGATGAAAAGCACCTGTAACCTCTGGCCAGCCTCCTCTTTCTGCCCCGCTGAGAACCCACTTCATGCTAGCTACCCACTGGGCAGGAACCTCACAGACTCAGCTCAAGCCTGCCCTTTCAGAGAGGAGGCAAACTCCCTGGGAGGAGCAGAAGACAAACCTTCCCGGCCACAGGGGACTGCCTTTCTTGGGCTCCCTCGAGTTTGGTTGCTGAAGGATCCCATTATCATCACTGCTGAAATATTCTCCCAAGAGCACGACATGAAAACAACGTTGATTCTTGCTGGGCCCCTAAGGCTCCTGCCAGGCAGGTGTTTACAGGGTTTCTGTCTCACCAATATGTGCCCAATCACTTTCATTCCTTTATCAAACCCCATGTGCAAGAAACAGAGGATTTTTTTTGTTGTTGCATCAGAGAGAAGGGTCTGGGATTGTTTTGTTTTGTTTTTTCTTTCTTTCTTTTTTTTTTTACAGGGAGAGGGATTGAGTAGAAAAAAGAAGTTGAAAGGATGAAGATATGGGCCCTGCTTAATGCCGTAAATCTGATTAATTTAACTTGTGACAATTCAACAAAACCGCTTTGGGTCAGAGTCCTCGATGCAGGCTGACCTTTCACCTGCGGCCACGGCAGCGGCCATAATGAGGTCTCCCGCTGGTCAGAGGAGTGACCCTTCTTTCACAGCTACCTGCTGCTTCCGACAATGAGATTGGACACAGCTTTCAACATGATGGAGAACACCTTTCAAGCAAAGGGGCTTTCTTTTTTCCCCCCAGACAACAGAAAAAATGTCCAGACAAACATCTCTGTCATCGAAGTGGTGAATGTACCAACTAGTACTATGAAGCTGGGGAAACAGGGGTGGATGGTGCACGTGGGAGGGCAGTGTTGAAAACGGGCCTCCCTCGGCAGCAGAGGGCATTTCTCTGGTCTCTGGCCTCTCTGTAATAAGTGATGACAGAAATCACGCGTGAGCACCCAAGGTAGGGATGCTCTCAGCTCACTCTGGAATTAACAAAAGCCATGGGAGGTAAGCCGTTCCTGAGGTGCTGGTACCCCCTCCCCTTGGCAGTCCACAGACAGTCAGCTTAGCCCCAGCACCATCTGGGAGTGCTTTTCCAAGGCCAGAAGAGATTAGGTAGGAGATCCAGCCTTAATGAGGGGTCGGTGGACTCCTGGGGCCTGCTGTCAAGCAGCTCTTGGAGATGCGGATATTTCTTAACATTTCCCCATCTTGGATCCAGGTACCCTTGCAGATTCTGAATTTCCTCAGGCCATTAACAGATTACATGAACATACACTGGAAACATCTGGCAGAAGGACACGCAGTGTGAAGCAGGCACGTGGGCAGAGCTGCATGTGCAGCTGTTTACCAGCAGAAACTTTGGTCCAACATTTGGGTCCATCTTTGTTTTCACATTTGAGTTTCTCCCATCCTGGTATCTCCCATTTCTCAGTCAATCAGCATCTCGTCTACTGTTGCATGAGCTGACATGTATAGGAGGAAGACAAAGGATGATGGCAAACAGCTGGCAGCCAAGAAAAGTACCCCTGGGGCAGCAGCTTCCACCAGCTGAGGAGGCCTCTGAGCCTCATGGGAAAGTCTTGATCTCATCTTGCTCTGCCTAGTTCGGAAATTGTGCCTAGATGGGAAACAATGGCATCTAAATTCCCTTGGGAGAGGAGAAACAATTGTGCAATGTGTGTGTGTGTGTGTGTGTGTGTGTGTGTGTGTGTGTGTGTGTGTGAGATAGAGAGGGAGACAGGCAGACAGACAGACAGACAGGTGGAGACAGAGATATACACAATGGAGAACACCTTCCAACCAAAGGGGCTTTCTTTTTTTCCCCTGGACAGCAGAAAAACGTCCAGACAAACATCTCTGTCATCGAAGAGGTGAATGTACCAACTAATACCATGAAGCTGGGGAAACAGGGGTGGAGACAGACAAAAGGAGAGAGAAACAGAAATGGAGACACAGAGAGAGGGAGAGAGATGCTCTGTCTTTTCTTCGGCACTTTTCCATCCTCACTAGTGTGCCCAGTCCCAGACCTCCCTCTTGGGGTCAGTGTGACTGAATGTTGCCTTAGTCTGAGATAATGTGCTGTGGAAATGTAGGTTCATAGATCCCAGGAAAAAAAAAACAAACAAACAACAAACCTCAAAGTCAGGGATGGCAGCTCTAATAATCAGAGCTGTCCTCTAAGTGGAATGGGATTCTCTGGATTCCCTCTCACCAAAGGCCTCTGAGCAGAAGTCAGACAACCATGTTGGGTGTGTTATAGGAAGGATGCCTTGGGATTCAGAGGCCACTGAAGTCCCTTCAGACTCTTGGAGTCTGTGATTCTGTGATTCGCTAAGGTACCTTAAAGGCACAGCTCTACCAGAGCCCCTCCCAGCATGTTCCTTCATTGTTAGGTGCCAGTAACTGGTTTTCCAGTTCAATTTAACCACTTAAAATTAACAAACATTTCCAAAGGGATATTTACTTCAAAGATATGGCAAGAACAAAGTTCTAAGTCCATGGAGTCCCACTCCTGGCTCAGTTCCTACTTAACATTGGCCCCCCACATTTGTGGTCAGCTACAGCCTGACTGCCCAATGAGCATTTGTTTCAGCTACTGCTGGCCTGAATTCCAAAGATCACTCCTTGCTCTAGAATCCCAGAACTTTCTCTTGACCTTTCAGAAACCACAAAATTGGAAGCTCCTATCCCTTCCCCAGAACAGAAAAAAAAACAAACACAGACACCAAGGAGTGAGCAAGTCCTGTCACAAGGCCACGTGGCCCCAGAAGGAAGAAGGTGCCAAGGCCTCTCCCCTTACAGCATTTTTTTTCTTAACTGATGCCTTGAGTGAAAGTATCACTCGAAGGTGCAGCTGAATAAAATGAGGTAAAGAAAATAGATAGGTGCTGACTCAGGCCTTTCTGAAGAGCCACTTGCTTCTGGCTGGTTGGCCAGCAGACAAAGCTTGCCCTAAACATGTGGCTAGCACTGGCATGAGTTACACAATGTCTACACATGGTATAATCTCTCTATGTCGCTTCCATTTCATGTCTCCCCAGATAGGCTTCTCAGCTTCTTCACCTGAGCAGACATGCTCTCAGGTCCTCTGCCCATGAGCCCAATCTCTGTTCTACTTTAGTCCTCACCCCTTTGTGATTCAGTGGAAGGAATAGCAGAAAGTGGGAGTGAGGGATGTTGCGTGCCAGGGGAAGAAGGCAGAAGAAAGGACTTGGCTTCCGAGGCTCTCCCTAAGACCCCACTCCATCCAGGAGTCCCCCTTTCAGGGCCATGTGGAGTTGCTGTGTTAGGATTGCCCTTTCTCCCTAATTATGACTATGCCTCATATACTACAGCATGTGCTTTCAGCCCATCCAGAAACTCAGCCTCTTCATTCTAAGGCAGTTCAGTCACCAAGGCCTGCTCAGGGCACAGCCATCCCAGCATGGCTGCTGAAGGACCAGGTAGTAGGTGCTGGCTGGTGCCCACAGTGCTTGTCAACATGGCTGTTGGCTATGAGGAAATGGTCCATCCAATGTGCCTTGTGTGGGTGATCTCTTTCTGACTGACCCTGCTTTGGCCAAGGACACAGGAAGTGCACTGTCCCAGTCCTTTAGGGAGACAGAGAAAGGATGCTGAGCATCTCCCAGGCTGGAGAAAATGAGCCTCACCTTGGCTTCATCTAAAGCCTAAAGTGCCCTGTCCTGTAGAATCTGTAGGTGGCCCCTGGCACTGCAGCCTCTTGGAGGAGGCCATGCTCTTCCATGTTAATGATTCTGGTGGTGCCATGTTGGCTTCGAGACCCTGGCAAAGCTCTGCTGTCATTGTCTGTAAGGAAGACAAAGAAAGAGAAATGATAGAGGTTAGAAAATTCAGTTCCATTAAATCCTTTGAAAAGGGCACTCTCTTTTTTCCTCCCTCCCTCCCTTCTTCTCTCTTCCTTCCTCTCTTTCTCCCTCCCTCTCTCCTTCCCTTCATTCCCTCTTTCCTTCCTTCCTCCCTTCATCTCTTCCTTTTCTCCTTCCTTCTTTCTTTCCTTTCTTGTCTTTAAGAAAGGTCTTCCCAAAGAATCAAAATTATAAGTGACCCAAAGGACCATGGAGAGATACATGTTAGGTGTGTGTAGACTATAGGCAAGCCTACACTGATGGCTTGCATGTGACAAGGGTATAAAATACACCAGCAAGGGAATAGACGACTAGAAAAGGAAATGGGCAGGTCATGGGGTGAGAGCAACAGATGATGAATCCATGTTCAGGCTGCAGACTGCCCTGGTGCCCCAGAAGGCCCTCAGGCATGGGGCAGATAGGTGCTCCATGGAGGACTCCTCAGGCAATGTGGACAATCATTACAGAGGATGAAGTTCTGGTGGAAAGAGAAAATGCTTGAGGCGAGACTTTGCGCAGAGAATCAATGTTTCTGAAGTGGGCAGGAGCTTCTTCTGAGGCCACAAAACAGCTGTGATGGCCTCCCATAGGATCAGAGCATGGGAGAGCTGGAGGGGACCTCAGATGTCACCTCATTTCACAGAGGAGGAAGCTGAGGTTCCAGGAGGGACAAGGACTTGTCCCCAGTCACACAGAGGTTACCACAGTGGGCCCAGAGCCAGGATGGGAGCCCAGCTTCTTCATCCACAATCCAAGGTCCTTCCTAACCCAGCCCATCCCCAAGCTTTCTTGCTCAGTGCTCACTGCATACGCACAGAGGAAACTCACCTTTTTGACTTTTAAAATTTTATTGATGCGTTTTATTTTTATATTATAAAAATGTAGAGGTTATCAGCCCTGTGACACGTGACTTCTAATTATAGGCAGATTATATCATGAGGCATAAATCACAATTTCATCAGTTGAAATTGTCATAATGGGCTCCAAAAGGTGGGAATAGATGCCATTTTTGCTCCTGAAGTCCCATGTCAGAAGCTTCTCCACAATTAAACATTTGTAAGAACACACTTTGTATTTTTATAAAATTTTTGCCACTATAACCTTTCAGTTGTTGGAAAGAAGATGAAAGAATTAAGGAATTGGCACAGGATAAAACAGACACTTCTCAAGTCCAAATCTAAGCCCTCGGATTTTGTTTTGTTTTTGACATATCTGACTTATTAATTTCTTTATTAACTTTGTCTTGCAGAAGGATTTGTTTAATCGGTAGGTTAATTATGAACGTGGTATTGAAATGCACTGAATTCCATTAGACTGAACGAGGATCAGATTTCACAATGGAGAAATGTCACTGATTCTGACACTATTTTTAGCATTTCAAAATTATAAGTTGTGACAATCAAATGTTGCTTGTGTCACTGCCAGGGGATTCAAATGTTTGGTTTTTGTTTTTATCACCAAGATTGCTAAAAAAAATGTGTAATTGTAAATGAAAACATTTATTTTTGGAAAAGCTATGCCATTAATCTAAATCTTTTTGTTTGTTTGGGCAATGGGGGTTAAGCGACTTGCCCAGGGTCACACAGCTAATAAGTGTTATGTGTCTGATGCCAGACTTGAACTTAGGTCCTCCTGAATCCAGGACCGGTGCTCTACCCACTGCACCACCTAGATGCCCCCTGAATCTTCTTTTAAAAAAAGTGTAGAGGTTTCCAGCACTCCATGAGAGGTCTCTTGTAACAAAGTAACAAACAATTAAAAAGCTAACAATACAGTTATCTCACCTGAAAGTGCCTGCAATGTTCCACATCTACAGCACACACCTGCATACTCACAGTCATACTTACACATGCCCTCTCATATACCCATATACCCATACTCACACTGACACATGCCCATGCACATACATATACACACACACACACCCATTCTCTCTCTCTCTCTCTCTCTCTCTCTCTCTCTCTCTCTCTCTCTCTCTCTCTCTCTCTCTCTCTTTCTCATATATATTTGCGCGCGCACACACACACACACACACACACACACACACACATACACGCACACACACACCACCACCACCACCATCTTTTAAAATCCTTCTTGACTAGTGAACAGGGGAAGGAGTCAGCATTGAGCCAGGAAGCCTAGGGTCCAAGCCCCATCTCTGAGGTGACATAGTAGATAGCTAAGAGTTCTGGGCTTGGGATGAGGAAATGAAGAAATTGGACATAATGGCTTCTAACGTTCTTTAGAGCTCTAAATATCGGTTTGGACACTTGGGCACATCATGACTCTTTGACCCTGGGCAGATCATCTAACCCATATGGGCTCTAGGCAACCCTCTCAGTGTAAGTTGCAGGGAAGGGACCAGTGGAGGGATTCTTCTCACTGGGAGTTCCCTGTACCAATCAGATCCCAGGTCCAGTCCTTTCCCCATCACTTTTTTTTTGTTCTGTTTTGTTTTGTTTTAGGCAGTTGGGGTTAAGTGACTTGCCCAGGGTCACACAGCTAGGAAGTGTTATCCCCATCACTGTTTGAACAGTCTTCCTCTGATCCTGCCCTAGAGACTGACAAGAACTCCAGTGCTAGATACCCCAATACCTCTTGGAGCCACAGATCAGCCTGGGCATGTCTGCCCAGGTTCAGAGCATTCTGGTCTGATAAGGACTTCAGCAGGTAGAGGTTGGCACTCAAAGCTGGCTTCTCTGCTGGTGGTGTGCTGCATGCCCTGGGTTATCATGAGAGCAGGAGGAGAAGGAGCCTCCCTTCTCCTGGGAGGCCTGAAGCCTTGGCCTGCCCAGTGAGATTGGCAGATTGTGCCCAGGCTGCAGAGTGGGGGAGGTCACAGAGTCTCTCAAAAATGAAAAGGATAAAGGAGCCTGCCTGCCAGGCATTGCTAAAGCTTCTCTGAGAGCTTTACCCTGCAGAGGAGTGCCATCCCTATCTGCCTTACTACTTCTCCTGCAGTCCTCTCTATCCATTTGGAATCTCTCTCACACCGATTTCTAGCATCTCATGTAAGGAAAGCTAAAGTCCCAGTCACATGACAGGTGCAAGTCAGGAGCTGAAGCCCAGGGGCTGAATGAGGTTGCCAAGGGTAGGGCAAGAGAAGAAAAGGGGGAGCAGACCCTGGGGGATGAGAATTGTCAACAACATGACAGACCAGAAAATGGGAAGCCATCTCTGACCCTGTCGGGGACAATGGAGAAGTCCCCCCCCTCTGCCTTGTGAGCGATGAAGAGGGGCCCAGGAAGTCAGCATCTGAACAGTTTTAAATGTTCCTCCTCTCCTTTATGGTCTGAAGCTGTTTCTTCCTCACTGGGGAGGTTTGTTGCCACTGGTATTCATTCTGGATGCCATCATTTCCTCTCTGTCAAGACCTCTTTGCCAACAACCTTCATACCCAACTATGGAGAACCAGCCAACCATGGCTGGGCCAGGCTGATCTTTTCCCCAATATCCTCTCTTCGCCATGGCTGTACCTCTCCACTGACCCTTCTACAGTTTCTGGAGTTTATTTTTCATCAGCCAGTAAATTGACTTTAACTTTGATGCTTATCACCTAAACTGAGCCCCGGCGCCTTGATCCCACCACCCAGGAAACAGAAAATACAATGTCCCCAATTTGCACATTCAAACCTTTTCTTTGGAGTCATTTAAGTTAGTGAATGAAATGCAGCCAGTGTTCATTAAACACCCAGTCTGTGCAAACGTCTAGACACTGTGCTGGGCACTTGGGAGGGAGAGGGAAGAGGATGCAAAGATAGAATGAAAATCAGTCTTTGTATTCAAGGAATTTGCATGCTACCAGAGGGCCAGTAGGTTGTGCCATCTACACAGATCAATATTTACATGACCCTTTGAAGAGGAAGAGAAGAAAACAATCTGGTGAATTGGACAAGCCTTCCTATACAAAGTGGCCAGGACCTGAGCCTTGAGGGAAGCCAGACAGACCTGCAGCAGACAGAGGCTAGAGTGAAAGGAATGGTGCGGGAGAGGAGGCATGCCTACCTGGGAAGGGAGACGGTGACTTTGGGAAGGAACACATAGGCCTATTTGGCTGGATTGTAGAATTCATGATGATGAATCACGTGAAACCAGCCTGGAAAATCAGGCGAGAGACAGATCAGGAAGAATTTTAAATACAGAGTGTTGGGCCCGGGGTCAGGAAGGCTCGTCCATCTGAGTTCATATCTGGCCTCAGACACTTACTTGCTCTGTGACCCTGGACAAGTTCCTGCACCTTGTTTGACTTTGTTCCCTCAACTATAAACTGAGCTGGAGAAGTAAAAGGCAAACCACTGTAGCATCTCTGCCAAGACAACCCCAAGTGGGCTCACAGAGAGCTGGACATGACTGAAAAATGATCCAACAGTAACAATATAGTTAGCATTTGAACCTAGAAGCAAAGGGAGTCACTAAAGTCTCTTGAGCAGGCTGTGACATGATTAGACATGTTTTAGAAAGATAATTTTTGTGGCTTTATGAAGGTTAGATTGGAAAAGGGAAAGGGCAGAAGAAGGGACAGTAATTAGGAGGCTTCAATGAACCATCACCAACAAGTGAGGAGGACCTGGAAGAGGCCACTCACTTTTCAAGAGGAGAGAAGATGAAGGATGTGGGAGATGTGGTAGAAGAGGTATTAACACAAGTCGGCAACTGCTTGGACGTGGGGGAGGAATGAAGCAAAGGGTCATAGGACACGAATATGGATGCTTGGAATGGCAATGGTGCTCTCCAAAGAGTAGGCAAGTTGGGAGGAGGGTGGATTTCAGGACAAAGACCTCGGAATACATTGAGCTTCACACGTCTGCAGGATGTCCCCGCGGGGATGTGCAGTGAGGTAGTTGGTGGTGAGTGATGGAGCTTAGAAGGGAGAGTCAGACTAAATCTATAGTGATCTAGGAATGACCTGCATAGAGATCACTGACCTGCCCACTGGAAGCAGTTGACATCACCAAGTGAGAGAGTGTCAAGCAGCAGTTCATAACCTGGAGTGTGGGCACTTGCTTTTAAATATAATTTGATCACTGGATTTCAACAAAACGGGTTTCCTTTTGGGATCCTCTGTATTGTACTTTATGCATTGAGAAAAGTAGCATTCTAAGGAAGGGTCCATAGGCTTCTCCAGAATGTCAAAGGGGAGGTGCCTTTCCAAGACACAGAAAAGGCAAAGAACCTCTAGAGATCACAGAAAGCAGGGCCATGGGGAAAGGAGACTGGAAAGGGACAATCAGCAACACAAGAGGGGAACCAGGAGGAAGAGCCATGTCCCAAGAAGCCAGGGAGGAGAGAGCGTCTGGGAGGATGAAGTAGTCAGCAGCGCCCAGGACTTAGTGCTGTCTAGCATATAGCATGCTCTTACATGCCTTCTCACTCACTCATTCATTCAGTTCTGCAAAGGGCAAAAGGGGTAAGGACTGAGAAAAGGCCACTGGATTTAATTTCATAATTAGGCAATTTTGGCAGACTTGGAGAAAGCTCTTTCAGATTAGGGGTGATGTTGAAAACTATATTGCAAGGGGTTGAGAAGTGAGTGTGAAGAACAGGAGTGGAAGCAACAAGTGTATGTGCTTTTTATAAGAGCTTGGCTATGAGAGAAAGGAGAGAGAGAAGAGGAGACGGTACGGTCCAGTGAGGATTTCAAAGATGTGAAAGGTGGGAGTATATTGGTAGGAGCCATGGAAGGAGCCACTTCCTTCATCATTGAGAAGTGACTGAGGAAGATTAGACTGGAGGCAGAGGAGAGAGGAGGGAATGTGGGGAGGACAGGGCTAAGGGGATTAATGGCCTTTGGTGAGATGCTGAAGGAACATTGGAAGCTGAGCTTCACTGACTCTTCCCAGGACTTCCCCAGTGCCTAGCAGCCCTCACATTCTTGTTCACTGCAGGATTCTCCAGGCCACAGAAGATTTTTCTCACTTTATTTTTTTAAATTTTATTTGGCTTTTTTTTAAATTAATTTGTTTTGATTTATCAACAATCACTTCCATATGCTTTTGAGTTTAAAATTTTTCTCCCCCTTCTTCCCCACCACCCTCCCCAAGATGGCACACAATCTGATATAGGCTATACATATACATTCCTATTAAACATATTTTCACATTAGTGATGTTGTAAGAATTAGAACCAATAGGAGGAACCACCAGAAAGAGGAAACAAAACTCAACAGAAGAGAAAAAAAAAAAAAGGATTTTTCTCAATTTCTTCCAGGACCTCTACACTACAGGGATTCTTGTGGTGTGGCTGGACCTAAATGTTGAAGCCCTTTCCTAGAGGCAGACTTGGTAATGTCCTGGCTCCTCCAGTCAAGAAGACCAGGGTTTGATCCCACCCCACACATTCATTAGTTGTGAGGCTGTGGATAAGTCATGTTCCCCTGTCTGCCTCCTTTTCGATGAGTGTGCCAATCCAGCCTCCTTCTCAGGGCAGCTGACCTGGTAGGATGGAATCATCTTTCTAAAGCATTCAAAACAGATAAATGCTGTTCTCACTCCCCCATTGAGCAACCTTTCTTGTATTTAGAAAGGGGGAGGCATCTGAAGAAACACTCCACGGAGGAGGACCAGCCCTTTCTCTCATTTGCCCTGAGTGCAGAACCAGGAGCCCTGAGAAGTGAGTGAGGCAGGTCTAGGCTTGACATCAGGGCAAATGGGATGTTGGAGCTGTCTAAACATGGGGTGGGCAGCCTTTGGAGGGAGGGAAGGCTTTCACCTTCGAAAGAGGTCTTTAAGCAGGGAAATGACGTTTTCTTGGGCAGCTTGTACAGAAGATGAAAGTCCAGGAACAGGTTGGATCAGATAATCTCTGAGATCCCTTCTAACTCGGGGAGTCTGTGATTAATAGGAACCTGGGTGACTCTGGACAGGTCACTGCTCCTCTCTGGGATTCAGTTTCCTTATCAATAGAAAGAAGATGTTTATGTAATTACAGATTTAAAGGAGAAAGGGAAGTTTGAGGTCATCTTCTATAAAACTCTCATTTTGCAGATGAGGAAACTGAGGCCCCAGGCAGCTGACTTAACAACTTTCCAGCAGACAGTAAGAAGGAGAATCAGAACATAAACCCATGTCCTTGGACTGGCAATCCAGCCCTTTCCCACTCTACCGTGCTGAATCAGACTCTCTCCAAGGCCCCTCTTGTTTGTAACTCGTGACCTTTCAAATGTCTTAAGAACTCTGTGAGATAGGGAGGACACATACTACTGTCCACGTGACCCCTATTTTCAGATAACAAAGCTGCTTCAGAAGGCACAGTCACAGAGGGGGCTAAGGACAGATCTGGGAGCAGACTCCAGAGCCTTGGACACTTCATCCTGGGCTCCTTCCATGGCACCAAGTTGAAGGGTTTTCCCTCCCCTTCCCTGCCCTTCCCCCTCCCCCCAGCCAGCCTCATTCTGAGTCCAAAAGGGGAGCCTGGATCTGCAACCAATTAAAACATTATTAAGGACTCCTGCTATCTCCAGGATTTTTGTAGGGAAATGGACTCGAGAATAGCGGGGATCACCTTATAGGGGGCCTTGGCATCTTGGCTTCGCTGTGCCTCTTGAAAGGTCTCTACATACAGCTGGTAGTGTGCTGATCACTGCGATCTTCTGATAGCTTTCTTGTGGTGTGCTCAGCTTATCACCAAACCTCCTGGTGGAAACTGAGATACCACAGAGTCTGCTGATTCATCCGTGAGAAGGTTATGTCTCTGGAGATACTTAAAGAGTGAGCCAGAGCATCCTCCATGGCTCGTCCTCCGTGGCATGTCCTCTTATGATCTTGGCAGTAGGAGCCACCCTTTTCAGACTGGGCGCTAATAGGGGCATTGACTTCCCTGCTCTTCAGATCCTTGCTTGCTAACTCTCTCCCTGACCTGAGTGTCCAGAGTCTCCCTGGCAGAAGGATGGATCTTGAGAGAAAACTAAGCCCTCAGAATATTCTTTCAATGCCCTGTTTAGGGAAACATCCACATTTTAAGAGGAAGGGAACACCCCCTTTTTGTCCTTTTATTGTCCTGCTTCCCTTTTCTCTTTAAATCCCCTCATTGTGGTTTTGCTTAATTGGGTCTTCTACTACACTTTCTGTACATTCACTTTTTCCTCTGTTGCTTCTCCAGAGATATGAGGCCGCACTGCTTAGACTCTCCCACCGTCTTCCTCCAGAAGATCTTACAGACAAGTTTCTCCTCTTGGTCAGTGGTTTTATCGGCTGCCATAATTCCCAGCACTCTGGCTTTCTGGCTGTTCCTTGCACAAGACCCTCCCTCTCCTGCCCCAGGCCTTTGTACTGGCTGTCCACATACCTAGAATACCCTCCTTCCTCATCTCTACCTCTGGCTTTTCCTGGCTTCCTTCAAGCCTTGGCTAAAATCCCACCTCCTACAGGAAGCCTTTCCTGATCCTTTTCATTCCCATGTCTTCCCTCTGTCGATTCTCTCCAGTTTATCCTGCATAGAGTTCATGGGGGCAGCATTGATGCCATGTTCCCCCTCATTGGACTGTGAGCTTCTTGTGGGCAGGGACTGTTTTTACCTTTCTTTGTATCCCCAACACTTTTAACACAGTGCCTGGAACATAGTAGGTACTTAAGAAATGTTTGTTGATTTGAGTGGCAAAGAGATTAAGCATTTCCTGGCTGAGGCTGTTTCTAGGATCTTTTGGTGCCCTTGTGGCATTGACTGATTCACATTGATTAAACTTCCTTGATAAGTCGTACTGGTCAAGAAGTAGCCTTCCAAAAAAAAAAAAGAAGAAGAAGTAGCCTTCCATCCAAGTTTTGCATTCGTTTCAACAGGTCAAGGTGGCATTGCCCTGATCCAGCACTTTCTGTCCTTTGTTCATTAGAAGCTGTGGCTGAAGAGTCCATCCCCATGTGGCCAACTTACTAGTGACGAGCGCAGTGGTAGTGAGCTGGCTGCAATGCATGACCAGCCAAGACTTGAGCAGCACAAATGACCCGAAAAGGGCTTCCTGTGAGACATGTGTGTGATCAGGATAGAAGGTGGGTTGGTTGTGTGGTGAGAGAGAGGGGCAACCCAGACCATGTAATGGGGCTCCGTTAGTATCCACCCTATGGCAAAAGAAACACCCCAGAGGGCTGGCTGGTTCCCTGTGGAGGATGGTAGGAGTACATAAAGAAGAGCAGAGCAAGATTAGAAGGTGTAGATGGACTGCGATCAGCACAGCTGGAGGGTGTATCTGCATTGAGGAGGGCAAAATCTATCAAATTCTCCAAGTGAACCTTTTCTTTGGGAGCAGGCAGTCCTGGCAGTCACTTAGCCCAGTGCCTGGCACCTTGTAGGTACCTCAGAAATGCTTGCTGGCTCATTGGTTGAGGCCTATATTCCCAAACTTTGGAGGACTGCTGGAAGATATCTCAGAGGTTAGTGAATCTATCCAGTGCCTGGCCTAGACCCCCTGCATCTCAAATATCTTATGCCTGGGTCTGGATGGGTCAGTTTAAATAGGGTGATAGGAGAACCTGCAGTTGGAGTTAAGAGAAGCACAATTCACATCTCAACAGGTTACTTATTGGGTGGGTAACTTTCCCTCACTTTGCCTCAGTTTCTTCATCTGTAAAGGAGGAGGTTCAGTGGTACAGTCCACCTCCAGATTTATGGATCCCCTGACCCCTTATTCCACCTTGCCTGCACAGTCTTGCTCCCCCACAGAATTGCTTCTGTTAACCCCTCTACCCTCCACAGCCTAACCCTCATAATTTTGTGCTGTCAGGAGACAGATAGTAAGGAGGATTGTAAAGGAGTACAGGAAGGCCTACTGAAGCAAGGTCCCAAGGACATATGATGGGATATAATGTCCTTTAACAAGGTCCTCAGAGCCTCCTCCCTAACCCCTACCCCCACTGTCAGTACTCCTGGTTTCAATGGTGCCCCCCACCCCAGTCCTGAACAATCATGACTGGCATCGTATGGCGCTCTGAGGTTTGCAAAGTGCTTCACACACAAGAGCTCATTTGAGCCTCATGACAACCCTATGGTGATGGGGGCTGGAGAGGGAGGGGAGAAGGAGGGGGGAGACACAGGATTTCATCCCGGTCAGAAACTCCTAGGGTTTCTACTCCTTCCACAAAGGCAGAGCAGTAATCCATCTTCTTAGAATCTTGGAGAGTTGGGTGAGTCACTGTATGGTTAAAGGACCTGCCCATGGCCACACAGACAGGAGGCATCAGAGGAAGAGCTTGGTCTCAGAGCTTCCAAACAGAGCCCTCAACTCACTGCACCATGCTGCTTCCCCTTCAAACAGTCCATCAATCATCAAGTGTTTATCAGGCATAGTGCCAACATTAGAGGACAATAACAAAGAATGAAATCAATGATTCCAACTTCCAAAGAGCATTCTACCCAAGAGACAAGGACATTTAAAAGCATTCTTTACCAGCTAGCATTTATATCGTACTGTGGTGGAGCCAGAAATCAAATATAATCATGAACCAAGTTCAGCAGCTCTCTAGGAGCACAGTGGATTGCTGTTCTCCCAGACCCTACACAACTCAAACCTAGCGAGTCCTCCAGCTGGGCCTCTGGAGGCAGCTAGCTCAATCTTGGTGATCGAATAGAATGGGTTACTCTCCTATTGTCTGCCTGCCTTTATCTGCCTCTGTGTTCCACATATTTTATTATGGTGTCCTGGGTATGGTGCTGTGTGGAGAATTACGAGAGAGATAGGTCCATTTGGGGACCTAGAGTGACCTCATCAGGGGTCCCCTAGACCAGGAAAATCTCAGTTTGTAATCTGTTTTCCATTTTAAAGAAACTATTATTTAAATATTTGGCCACTTTCAGAGTATAGCTTCTTTTCTTTCACTCAGAAGAATTAATTACTCAAGAAATACCTGGAAAATGAAAGAATGTGATTTGTTACTTAAGCATCAGCCCTTTGTGCCCTTTAACCAATGGCTTTCATATCTGATCCAGAAAATAAATAGTCAATAAAGGTGTTTTGAGCGAAACATCTGTTGCGGTTCTTGGAGGATGGGACCTGGCTGACAACTGGCACAGCCAATCTTCAGAGGACTTGTACGACAGAGATTGATTGGGGTCACCATATTAGCCAGAAGTAAAGTCCCAAACCTTATCTTTCAAATGCAGTGTCCAATTGATTTTCTCTGGACCATCGCACACAACAGAGTGTGGTGAAGCCAGCAAGGGCAGCCGTGGTAAACATTGTCCTCTTAAAGGTACTTTCAGAAGAAGTCTTTGGGATGCTTTGAGCTGGAGAAAGAGTCTGGAGGTGGAGTTTCAGGTATCAAAATGGAAGACATTGATTTCTGAGGATGGAGACACCAACCAGACTTCTGTGTGACCTGGAGACGGCCAAAGGAGAGCATTGAAGAGCTGGGCTCTGCTGGCCACCATAGAGGCCCGGGCCACCATGCCCATAATGGGGCCTGTCCACAGATACAAGATGGCTCACTGGGTGGGGCATTGGCAGCAAGGGAGCACACTGCACAGGGGAAGAAGGATTTCTCTAATCTGAAATATCTCAAAGTTGGAAGGGGGAGGGGGATGTCCCTAAAATTAGAACATGAGCCCAGCTAGAATCTTGGGCTCCCGTCTCTCTTTCTTCTTTTCTATCAGACCCTGGATGTTTGAGGGAAGGGGCTGAGCCATTGAAAGGAAGAGTGAAAGCAGTCGCCCATGCAGGCAGTGGGGCGCCTCAGAGGTACCCCCAAATCTTCTGAGCTCTCCTAATTAGTATTTCAGTTTTTTGCCAGTTCTGGGCTAAGGGTAAAAAGACAAAATCAAACAGCTGCTGTCCTTAAGAAACTTGTGTTCTTTAGGGAAAGAGCAACATTTAAACCAATAAATATGTGCACACACATGTGCAGATAGAGATGTACTTTGGAGCAGGGAAAAAACTAAGTAGGGGAATCATGAAAGGCTTCCTGGAGGAGGCACTATAGGATATGAGCCTTAATCATAAAAATAACAGCTAGCATTTCTACTGTGCTTTAAGTTGCCGAAGAGCATTAAAATATTGTCTCATTTCATCCCCACAGCCACCCTGAAAGGGTAGGGCTATTATTTTCCTCATCTTACAGTTGAGGAACTGGGGCTGAAAGAGGTTAAGGGCCTTGCCCGGGGTCAACAGCTTGGAAGTACTTGAGGCTGGATTTGAACTCAGGACTTTGGGACTCCTAAGGGCAGCATTCTGTTGGCTGTGCCACCTAGTAAACCTCATCATTCATAAATGATAAGAACTGTGGGAACATGTCTTTGCCTGGACACAGATCCTTATAAAATAAAAATCCAGGTAGATAGGACAGGATGCAGGAGACACCGTTGGCTTCTGGTCATATTTGCCATGACTTCCTTTCTCATATTCTATGGCCCAGCTAAACTGGCTTTGATCTCCCCCCTCTGGGCTTTTGCATTGGCTGTCCCCCTTGCCTGGAACGCATGTCCCCCGAGCCCCTCTTCTGCCTCCTAGAATCAGCATCTCTCCACCTTCCATCAGCTGCTCTGCTTGGTCTCAACTTTACCAAACATTATGCCTCTGGGCCAGGTACCCCCTGCTGCCCCCCCCAAAACCTTTCCTTTTGTGTGTTGTCTTCCCCCATTAGATCGTCGAGCTCCTTGAGGGCAGGAACTGTCTTTTTCTTATTGGTGTTGCCAGCACTTAGCACAGTGACAGCCACACGGTAGGAGCTTAATTAGTGTTTATTGAATTGAATTGAAATGAATCTTCTCTGGGAGGCCTTTCCTCATCCCCCTGCCTGCTATTACCTTCCCCCCAAACACTCTCTTGTATTTCGGGATTTCTTGGACGTATCTTTTTCAAGTACTTATATCAATCAATCAATAAGTATTGTCTACGTGCCTACTCTGTGCCAGGCATGAGGACAGAAACACACTGAGTAAAGTGATCCCTCTTCAACCAGGAGGTTCGGCTCTTGCCAGAGAGACAACCAGGATCCCCAGATGCCCTGAATGAGCCCAAATCAGCACAAGATAGTTACATGCAAGGCAGGAGCCCCTTTTAACCCGGCAGCTGCTTGAGGTCAGGGATTAGGTTTTTGCCTTTCCTTGTCTCCCCAGCATTTAGCCCTGTGCCTGGCCACAGCTGGTGTTTAATAAATGTTTGCTGACTTGAATTTGGGAGGAAGGATAGTAGCATTTAAGGGGGTCAGTAAAGGCTTCAGGGGTTTCTTGAGGGCAGAGAAGGTGGTAATAATAATAGTAGTAATCATGATGGTGATAATAATAATAATAATAATAATAGCAGCTAGCATTGATATGCTCTTTAAGGTTTAGAAAGCACTTTGTAACTGTTATCTCATTAAATCCTCACAACAGCCCTGGAAGATAGGTACTATTATTGTCCCAATTTTATAGATAAGGAAACTAAGCCTTGACTAAGGTCAAGTACTTTACCCAAAATCCCTTATGGAAACTTGGGCTCTTTCTGTCTCCAGCCCCCTTGCTCTATTCACTGAGGCCCCTCACTGCCCACATGAAGCAAAGGGAAAAGGGAGGGCATTGGTGGCCTGGGGCATGGCCAGGTGGAAGCCTGCCAGTCAGGAGATGAATGTTGTATGCAAGGCACAGGGAGAAAGTCTTTTTCACTGGGTGCCAGAATGCAAGAGATGGAGGAATTTCCATTAAGGTTGGAAATAGGCTGGAGCCAGGTTGGGAAGATCTTGAAAAGCTAAATCAAGGAGTTTCTAGTTTATCCTGGAGGGAAGAGGGAGTCACTGGATTGTATTGAGTTGTCAGACAGCAGGCAATGACTTCAGCAACAGAGTGTGGGATTGCCTGGTTGGAGAGAGTCAGTGCAGAGACCAAAGAAGAATCTGTTTTAATCAATCAGGCAAAGGTTGATGGCTGGAGCCATAGAAAGGAGGAGTCAGATGCAAGAGATGGTGTGGAGAAGAAGATGGCCATACTGGAGAACTGATTGGCTGTGTGGGGTGAGGGAAAGAAAGGAGTCTAGAATAATGCCGAGGTTATTACCTAGAAAGTAATAGAAGGATGATGGTGCCCTCAAAAATGATAGGGAATTTGGGAAGAGGGTTGGGTTTGGGAGTAACAAAGGAGTTCCGGTTTTGAAATGTTGAATTTAAGATATCTCTAGGGAAATGACCAAGATGCAATCGGTGGTAAAGGATTAAAGGTCACAGAAGTGACTGGTCCTTGACGTATTAGAGCTGGGAATCATTGGCATAGGATTGATGACTCAAACTCATGGGAGCTGATGGGGTGACAGAGAGAGCTTAGAAAGGGAAAAGGAAGAGGCCTGGAAAAGAGCCTCGGAGAACGCCACATCTGCCATTAGTGGCAGGACATGGATGATGAGCCAGTAAAAGAGAGGGAGTAGGAATGACCAGGCACGTAAGAGGAGAGCCAGGAGAGAGCAGAGTTAGGAAATGAGGGAGAAGAGGGCATATCTGAAGGAGAGGGTCACCCACAGGGTCAAATGCAGCAGAGAGATGGAAAAGTATGAGGACACAAATAGACCACAATATTTGACAACTAAGAGATCCTTGGGAACATTGCCATTTGAGTTGAGTGAGGCCTGAGTGGATGTTGTCCCTCCTGATCCAGTGAAGCCCCTTGAGGGTGGACACTTTGTGTTTTCTGTGTTTGTATTTCCAGCTCCTCAAACCTCGCCTGGTGAATAAGCATTTAATAAATGCTTGTTGGCTTATCAATTTGCATGCGAGTTATTGAGTTGGCTAGTAATTTGGTGTTGACTAGTCAAATTTCTGCCTGTGCTTGAGGCTGAATGCAGAGGGTAATTATTATCTCATACCTTTGGATGGTGTTATTATTTTTGCTTGCAAACCGCCCATTGGAACTATGACGAATGATGCACTGGGTCTCAACTTCATGAAGTGGTTTGGAGAGAGACTGAGAATTTTGGTGCCTGGCTACGCTGTTCCCTGAAGGTTGTTTGAACATCACTCTGGCTTCTTTCTGGGCTCTTCACCCTTCTTTGGTCTCCTTTGAACACAGCTTGAGTTAGCTGGCTGTCTGCCTTAGGTCCTTCATGCATTCAGAGCTGGAGAACAGATTCATTCAGGGGTCGCGGGCTTTCTTTTCTAGTCCCAGTAATCCGGTGATCTTTCAAGGCTGAATCCCAGAGAAGAGAAGGAGCCAGAGCCATTAGACACTGGCCTCCAGCTTCCTTTCCCCCTCCCAGTCCTGAGCACTTCTGGCTGGTCCAGGACTTAGGTCCCCATATTGTGCAAAGAGGCCAAAGAATGGGCCCTTAGCTCTCCAGCTAATCCTTCTCTTTTCAAAACAAGTAAGTCAAGCTTTAGGGGGGAAAATTATATCATTTGAGTTAATTGGTTTTGGACTCTCCAAAGCCCCAGCTGTCTTGGAGGGAATTGCTCGTCCTTCCAGACCCAATTAGAGATGATGGAACATGCTTTCTTAGGCCTTTATCTGAAGCCATTCTTTGTGACCTCAGCCTCCATCCCACCTTGCAAAAGTGCATTTTACTCACAACCTCTCTGAATGCATCCTGGAAACATGACTTTGGTGGGAATCAGGTGCCTCTTAAGGTAGAAGTAGTAAAGCTGCCCTCTACAACGACCCATCCCGGATGTACGTGTGCCTATGCATGTGTGTGTACGTGCGTGTGTGTGTACGTGCGTATGTGTCCACATGGTGGACACTCATGTAAGTGAATGTCTGTGCACGTGTACACATTGTGTGCACGTGTGTGCATGAATTCACAACTGTCAAGCCTACTAAGACAGGAAGGCATCTTCTCAGTCCCCAGATGCTGTCAAAAGGCACTTAGCTGATCAGATTATTTGAACACATGCCTTCATAGCTTCGGGCTCTCTCTAGGCAGGGACTGGTTAGGGTGGCGGCCTGAAAACTGAAGTCTGTGTTTTCTTCTTGTGCTCGGTGTTCCCCTTCTCCCATCAGTACTGCCAGGAAGGGACAAAGCTGGCTGCCTTTCATCCCATCACCCCGTCTGTGCCAGGTACTTTCACCCCTTCACATGCTCTTCAACTCCTTCCTCCATTAGAATGTGAGCTCCTTGAGGCCAAGGGCCATCTTTCTGCTCATATTTTAGTGCCTAGAGCCTAGAAAATATTTCATAAATACTTGCTGTTCACTTGTCTTTCTTCAGTCTAATCACCATCCCTCATCTTCAGAGACACTTCTCTGAGTCTCCTCCCACACTGGTAACTGCTCCATTTGGGGCTTCTTCCCCTCCCCTCTTTTTGACCCCTTAAACCTGGGGGGTCCCAAATTTCTCTTCTTAGCTTTTTCTCTCCAGCCTTTCTTCCTTGTCTTTCACTCCAACCAATTCACCATCAAGTTCATGGTGATCCCTCCCAAAATTGTATCTGCAACCCTAGCACCTCACTCATGCTCCAGACCTGCATCTCCAGGGCAGTGAAAGGGTAGTGATGCCTTCGACAGAGAAAAGGCAGGTGGAATTTGGAGACAGAGTAATCAGAAGAGTGAGTTTTTCTTTTAATGGATTGAGTTTGAGATGCTGATAGGAAATTGAGATGGTGATGTCCAGCAGGTAGCTGGTGACGTGGGTCTGGGTTCTAGGAGTGAGATTAGGACTAGGTCACAGATGATTTATGGATCACTTTTTAGAGTTTCTAATTGAACAACAGGAACTGATGGGATCATAGCATGGCCACAGCCTTGTGGGACACAGGCAGTTAGTGGAATAAGGACCATCACCCACTCTTTAGTGTGATATGGCAGTGCCTACCACCCCCAGTGAACACAATCGTAGGTGATATTAGGAGAAACAGAGTGGCCAGGATTTGGGAAATGACACCATCTCTGTATTCTGTCTTGTCCAAAGGAACTCTGAAACATCATATGCAGTTCTGGACACCCCATTTAGGAAGGATATTGCTAAGTCAGAGGTCACCCAGAGGAGGGTGACAGAGATGTTAAAGGGCCTTGAAATTGTGCTTTATCAGGATCAGCTAGAGGACCCGACAGTGTTTATCCTGGAGAACCAAAGACTTAGGAGGCACCAGATAATTGTCTTCCAGGATGTGACCTCTTCAAGGCAGTTGCAAGAATATATAAAAGGGATTGAGGCTGGGGCCTGGAGACCTGTGAGGAAGCTATCCTCCTACTGTAGGTAAGGTTACTGAAGGCCTCCACCAAACAATGGCCAGGTTGGTGGAAAGGAGGGGACATAAGGAAGGTGTGAGGGGAGGAGGATCAAGATTGAATGGGGCAGTAAGGGAGGGCGCCAAGGTTTGGTTCAATGAATGAATGAATGGTACAATGGTGATGCTCCCAATGGAAATGTGGAGAGGGAGGCAATGAACTCCAGGTCATGGAATTCAGCCCACCTTTCCTGGGTGTGGAAGTATTGGGGGTGCTGATTCTTTCTTGCCATATGCTATCCTCTCTCTGTGGCTTTTGATCATTTGAAACATTGATAAGCCTGCCATATATTCCGGTATCCACTTCCCTGATGAAAATCTGGAGCAGAGCAGGGACAAAAACAGAGCCCTGCACACTCTACTCAAGACCTCTGACCATTGATAACCACCGCTGGGAGCCAGTCCTTCCTCCAGCTACAGGACTCCTGACCGCATTGTCACCCAGTCCACCTCCTCAGTCTGAATCACCAGATGTCAGGCCAGAAAGATTGTCAGAGGCTTTCTTGAACTCCAGATGGACTTTGTCTGGGGCATTCCTCATTCTACCAGGCAGCATTATGCACTCAGAGGATACCTGATAAACTTTCCTGAATTGGAGTTTTATAAATTGAGGAAACCGAGGCCGAGAGCCTGGCTCTGACTTTCTCAAAGTCACACCAATTGCTAGTCTGGGGCAATAGGGGAGAGGACCCAGACCTCCTCTCCTAATACAACACCTTTTCTGCCCTGAAGGCAGCCTCAGCGTGGTGGCAGTTCTCCTCCCCACCCCAACCCTGGCCCTTAACTCAGACCGTGAGCCCAGGAGCCTGCCTGCTACCATCTCCACCAAGCAATGTTCTTTGGAAGCATCTGTGACTCACTGATGTGTTTATGACCAGGACTCCTGAAAACGTGCCGTTGCCTCCACACATGGCTGCCAGTGGCTTCTCAGCACTGATTTCAGACATACTGTGCCCTTCAAGTACTCAGGAGAAAATCTGTCCAGAAAGGCCATCTCCAAATCCTCCTGCTCCCTGACAAGAGATGGCAATGCCTCCACATGGGCCCTGCTGGTATTAATCCTGGAATCTGAGAGGAGGGACCTCTGCGGGGTCCTAATCTGTAAGTGGGGCCTCCTGGCCAGCCAGGCAGGGGAGGTCTGTGGGCTTTCTAATTAGACTGAGGCAGGTGCACTTGCCTATGTGGTAATCACCCTGATGTCAGTCCTCAAGCCTGGAAAAACAATGTCCCCAGCAGGGACCACAGCTGGGGCCAAAGCTGGAGGCAGGGGTGGGGGTAGGGAGTTGATGCTGTTTATTTATTTGTGAGGATAAATGTGAAGGCTAAAGCCTAAAACAGTCTTGTTTGCCTCCAACCACCACCACCTCGCAGAACTCGAAGGCAAAGCACAGACTTGCAAGGCAAGAGGAGCTGACCGCTCTGGGGGGAGCTAGAGGCACACGGGACAAGACATGCCCTCATCTCTCAAGAACATGAAGCAGAGACCTCAGCCCAACAACTCCTGGACCAAAGACCTGCTCTGAGCTGGTGGACAGTCAGGAGTGCCACCCCTCCGTCAACGAGACAGTGGAGGCTCAGGAGCCTTTGAGATGCTGAGGTTGGGACTCAGTTTACCTAGGTTGAGGAGACAGTGTTTCATAGCTTAGCCTGGATTGGGGGAAGCTTTCCATCTCAGACCCTTACTAGCCGTGGGTGTCTGGGTCATCACTATCTCTCTCAGTTGGTAAAATGGGGGTAATAACAAGGCTTCCCTCACAGGACTGAGGTGAGACTCCAGTGAAATGATGCAGATATAGTACTTTTCAAATCTTAAAGTGCAGCAGAACTTAAGTGTTGCTTTAAAGTGCAGCTATCATTGTTATTGTGCCACAGAAAAGTACCTTGGCCCAAGGCTCAGGAGAGGTGGTGACAAGCCATAGCTTTGGGCAGAGCTCTGTTCCCAAGCCCTGACCCACTCCAAGACCTGCAGAAAGTCACTGAGAGCATGTGGAGATAGATTAAGAGCTAGAAAGGACCTTTGGAATATCTAGGGCAGAAAACAGCCTGACTCCAGTATCAACAGACCTGGGTTCAAATCTGCCAACTACCTGCTATGTGGATTTGTGCAAGTCACCACATCTCTAGGCCTCAATTCCTCTCCCTGTAACATGAAGGGTTAAACTAGAGAATCCTTGAGAATGCTTCTAGCTCTGCCACAGGAGGGTCTTCACCTAGAGTCCATGAATTCTTCCAAAAATATTGTGATAAGTGTTTTTTAATATCATCAGTTTTCTTTGTGTTTGAGTGTATTATATCTCATGCATTCTTAAGCAGAACATTATTCAGAGAATGAGTCCCTAAATTCACCAGATTGATTGTCCAAGGAGTGCAGGACACAAAAGAAGAGAAGACAAGAGATAAATGATACCGTAATACAGGCCCCCTCCACCCCATTATTTCTCAGATGTGGTGAGGGAGCCTCAGCAGGACTTGAGCTGCTCTCCATGAAGGGGAAAGACCCCAACTCATGGATGGATCCCCCAAATGCCAGGACATCTCCCTTGTCTTTCTGTGTCTGGTGTGTGCGTATGAACAGCAATTAGTGCAGGGGTGGCAGTCAGTCTGGGGAATCCTGTGAATTGAGCCCTTCTCAGAATCATGTGTTTAAATACATAAAACAAAATATATAGAATTACAGAGGAAACTAATTATAGAGAAATGTAGTTATCAAAATTTTCCAAAAAACCCCATGGACCTGTGGATACTGCTAGCTTTGGTCTGTGATTCCAGTTAAAGCCCTGGATGATGGTGGGAGACCCAGTGATGACGGAGACTGAATGAAGGTAGGGCCACACAAGTCTCCAGGGCCACATCACCAGCTTACAATGGTGGACGGGACAGTTGGCTCCATGGTGTCCCCTGCAGAGCTAAATGGGAAAAGTCTATAAGGGGATAGGGATCCCCTCAAACTCCCCAAATCAATAAATCCTCCTCAGGCCACAGGTGGTTTTTTCTAAAGGGCAATCTCCTTTGACAGTCAGACCTTGACCATTAGGAGCGTGGGACAGCACGTGATAGCTGTTTGCATAAGAAGATGCCCAGCTGCCACTGAACTGCTGCTGAGAATGAGCATGAGCATGCTGGGCATGAGCCCTAGGTAAGGGGCAAAGGTTCATTTGTGATGCCCAAAATGCATATTGTGCAGCTGATGTACTATTAACAGCAGTGATGTACTATTAATGAGGACCAGGGCAGTGGCCAGCCTGGTGCTTTGGGTCCTCCTCTTCAGAGGACAATGACCCCCTCAAAGCCATATGAGGAGAAATTTTTGCCTCGGCCATGCCTGAAGATGATAGGAGGAAGTCAGACAGAGGGGATGAAGGATGAATATAATATACCTGGGGAAATACATGGAGGGCTTCCTGTCAGGGGTCTCCCCCAACCCAGCCTGTGACTCCAAAAGTTATAAAACTAGAGGGATCAGAATGGAGGCAGGTGAAGCTTCAAGACCTTTGCTGCTGCTGCTTGTCTAAGCAAAGTAGCAGAAGAGTCCCTGTCCCATTATAATTGGACTCCCCCTGTTCCTGTGGGGCTCTGTCTCTAAATTCACGGGGGTGCCCTGGAGCCTTCTGCCCTACTCCAACCCTCATGAAGGGCTCTCAGACGAAAGCAGAGAAGGCTGCTATTTATTTTTCATGTTTCTGCTGCACGCTTTTGATTGAATTCACATTTTCCAGGTACTTCCCTTCCATGATGACAAACTTTGCAGCCAAAGCTTAATGACAAGGTGGAAAACCTTTCCCACTATTCATAATAGAACAATATACCAAGAGACATGATGTCATATGGTCTTAAACAGGTGCTAGGCTTGGAAAGAATTTCTAAAAAGTATTTTAAGGGGTTCCATAAATGGTTAATAAAATTTATATGTGTGATTTATTATCTAAAAATATACACTATACATGAAGTCCATTTGAAAGCCATATGGGGATTAGGCTGCCGTTGAATCAGATCACTTAACCTAGAAATAAATAAGATGATCTCAATTAGTCCACTTTCAAAGAAACAGACCCTGTTTGTTCATAACTCCCCTGTGTTTACACATTGGAACAAATGAAACATCTAATTTGTTGGAAGGAAAAATTAAAATTATTGATTTGTTAAGTGGAGAGCATGGCAAAATGGCTGGAGTACCTTGGCATGACTTGTCTTCAAACCCTCCCTCTTCTCCTTGCTGGCTGTGCCACTATGGCCAACTCACACAATGTTGGTCAAGAACCAATGATGTCCTCTGAGTGGGCACAAGGCTGCCCCATCTGTGTTCTGTTTACAATATTGGCCCCATCTGGGAAGGCTGGCTTCTCCCTGACTGGCTTCTCAATGCCAAGGGCACCATGAACAGATCTATATTCATGTGTCTCCAAACACTTAAAAAGAGCATGACTCCATGTGAGTGTGTGTGTGTGCACACCGGCATAGTGACATACAGCCAGACACCAGGGAGGAAGGAGAGAGGGGAGGAACAGAAATAATGAGGGAAAGCTGGAGGTTCACTTAGTAATTTTCTGGAAGGGACCTGAGAGATCATGCAGTCCTACCCTCCCCCTTCATTTACAGAGGAAGAAACTGAAGCCCAAGAGATAGGAAAGAGCCAAGATTCTCTCTCTCTCTGTCTCTCTGTCCCTCTGTCTCTGTCTTTGTCTCTCTGTCTCTCTTTCTCTCTGTCTCTGTCTTTGTCTCTCTGTCTCTCTCTCTCTGTCTCTGTTTCTCTCTCTCTCTCTCTCTCTCTCTCTCTCTCTCTCTCTCTCTCTCTCTTTCTCTCTCGCACACACACACACACACACACACACTGTCTCTGTCTTTCTGTCTGTCTGTCTCTCTCTCTCTCTTACACACACACACACACACACACACACACACACACCCCAGCTGAAAGAATAGAAAGTACCCAAAGCTCATGGTTTAGACCATGGATGCACTCCATCTGCAGAAGGACATATGGTTAGGTATCACTAAGGCGACATAGTTCGTTCTGGCTTCTGGATTGGGCAGAAAATTCATTTGGAAGAGCATGTCCTGTTGTCTCACAGTCTTTTTTTCAGGCCAGTGGGTCTGAGGCTTGCTGGAACATGAGGTAAGCGAAGTGCTTTTGCAGTGGCGTGGCCTTCTGACAGAGTACTAGCACCAACAGGCCATTAGGGGAACAGACTGAAGCCCAGGAAGCCTCCCTGCAGCAGCCTTTGAGGCCCCTCTAAAAACATCACCCCCAGGGGTTACTGGGAATCAATGCTCAGGAAAAGTCGGCTCACTCTGTGGAAGAGAATTCAACAACTCATTCTCAGTTCCATTCTCCTAAGACTGGCCTGGCTTAGCCTTTTCAACCTAATTCTCCTCTGCTTTAATCTGAAAGAATCCCCCCAACAAAAGCCCAGCCTCGGAGTCTATTTACCCAGTGTGCAGCTGTGTCAATCCCACAAGACAAAGGCCAGCTTCCTGGCCTGCCAACAATGGCTCGCAGGTAGCCCAGCAAACAGAGACCACAAGTCAAAGTCTAACTATCAAACTGTCTTCAATCTCATCCCAATAAGGGCCAGGGTGGAGAGAAGAAGAGAGCAAGAAGCCTCCAGAAGTGCATGCTGAAAGATATGATCTGCAAGCCCACCGATTAAGGCTATTAAAGAAGATAATTCGATCTGCTCCATGGAAACCCAGGACAGGGATTGATTGGGAGGAGGTGAAATTCATTTCCTTTGGGCTCCGTGTCATCATCACTCAGGTCTTTTCATGTCATAAAGACTCTTAGGAACTGATATTGGGCTGCCTGGCTAAAACCCCCAGGGCACCATTCTGCAGGTGACTCATCAGCCCAGTTTTTGTTATCTCTTGAGAAAGGGGGTCTACGCCCCCTTGTTGTTCTACTTGTGAATTAAAATCCAGAGTCCAAATTAGGATGAGAGAAGAGAGTGGAGTTCAGCCACAGGCAGGGTATGACTTGGTGGGTGCTGAGGGGCAGGAAGGCTCCCTTAATAAACACTTGTTGAATGATTAATTGATTAAGTGATTGACTGATAATTATGGGATTCTTTCAGCATTTGAGGGTCGGAAAACTGGAGATGCTAACAGCTTGTTACAAAAACATACAGCCTCAAGAACATATCTCATTCAATCCTTTTTCTAATGTCAGCTTCTGGTATTTTGGTATCCATGTAGTGCTGGGGTTTCCACCTTCCTGTCCACAGATGTATGAGAACACCTCTGCTCCTGAGCTTCACTGGCTTCCCTCAAGGCTCAGCACAGGTAACCAAGCTGTTCCTGAGCCCGTTGTGGGTCTAGCTCTCCCCCTCCCCCAGTCACCCAGAGTATACCTTCCTGGGGAGAGTACACCTCACTGCAGTCCATCATTGGCCCCTCAAGAGCCATCAAGACAGGGGTTTGATGAAGACTTTTGACACTGTGAAAGCCCTCAATCAGGAGGGGCTCATAATCCCTTTGCATGTGTGCCCCAATGCTCAATCCTTCAATGGGATGGGTGGAAATGGGATATGTCTTGGACTCACTTGTAAACCCACCCCTTCTCAGCTTCTCTGTTAAAGAAATAGCATTGTAAATGCAACTCAGTTTCAATTCAATTACATGCTTACTCTGGCTTGGGAATCATGCCAAACACTGGGAATACATAGATACAAACAAACATAAATAAGTGAATATGTAGAGGAGACAGTTCCCATCCGTTCAGAATTTACCCTATCCCAGGGGATAACTGACTGATAGGAGGTGTAAACAAAGTGACTTCAAGAGGGAGATAGGGCTATAATTAGGGTAGGTGGTGGGCCGGAAGAAAGATCAGGAAAGGCCCCTTGGGGGAGGCAGTACCTGAGTGGGATCTCCAAGGAAGCCAGGGATACTGAGTTCTGGGGGTAAGGAGCAGGAGTAATCCAGGCCTGGGAGGGAAGCAGAAGAGTGAGCAGGCCTGTTAGCCTGCACTGAGGCCACACTTCTTTTACAAATAATATTGTATTTCCCCTATTTACATGTAAAAACAATTTTTGACATTCACTTTTTAAAAGCTTGAGTACCAAACTCTACCTCCCCTTCCCTTTCCCCTCCCCAAGACAGTAAACAATTTGATATAGGTTATATGTTTGCAGACATGTAACCCTTTTCCATATTAGTCATTTTGTACAAGAAGATTCGGAGGGAGAGAGAGAGAGAGAGAGAGAGAGAGAGAGAGAGAGAGAGAGAGAGAGAGAGAGAGAGAGAGAGGAAGGAAGGAAGGAAGGAAGGAAGGAAGGAAGGAAGGAAGGAAGGAAGGAAGGAAGGAAGGAAGGAAGGGAAGGAAGAAAAGAAAGCAGGAAGGAAGGAAAGAAAGAGAAAGAAAAAGAAAGAGTGAAAACAGTGTGCTTCAGTCTACATTCAGATTCCATCAGTTCTTTCTATGGAGGTGGACAGCATTTTTCATCATCAGGAGTCCTTTGGGATTGTCTTAGATCACTGTATTGCAGAGAAGAGCTAAGTCATTCACAGTAGATCATTAAATGGTACTGCTGTTACAGTGTACAATGTTCTCCTGGTTCTGCACACTTTCCTTTGTATCTGTTCATGAAAGTCTTCCCAGGTTTATCTGGAATCATCCTGCTTGTCATTTCTTATATCACAATAATATCCCTTCACAATCATATACCACAACTTGTTCAGTCACTTCCCAACTAAGGGGCATCCCCTCAATTTTCAGTTCTTAGCTACCATGAAAAGAACTGCTATGAATGCTTTTATACAAATAAGTGTTCCCCAGCTCCCCACCAGTTTTTTTTTTAAATCTCTGGGGTACAAAACTAGCAGTAGTATTGCTGGACCAAAGGCTATACACAATTTTATAGCCCTATGGGCATAGTTCCAAATTGCTCTCCAGAATGATTGGTTCAGTTCACAACTCCACCAACAAAGCATTAGTGTTCCAAATTTCCCACATCTTCTCCAACATTTATCATTTTCCTTTTCTATAATTAGTTAATCTGATGGATGTGAGGTGGTACCTCAGTTGTTTTAATTTGCCTTTCTCTAATCAATAGTTATTTAGAGCATTTTTTTTCGTATGACTAGAGATAGCTCCGATCTCTTTGTCTGAAAACTGATGCCAGGCTTTCTGTCGTATTATTTCATATTTCTGTAGATGTTGCTGGGAATTGTCCAGTCATCCCTCAGGCCTTTTGCTCTTCTATGGCAGGGAAGAGATTGTGTACTTTTTTAAAAATTTAAATTCTATTTTTTAAAATTAAGAATTAAACAATCATGGACATTTCCGTATGAAAAGAACCACCAGACAAAGAGGTTTGTCTGGGAAAGATAACTTCCATGATCTCACTTGTGTTTTTTCAAAGTATTTATGAAGGATAAGCAGCAGTGTGGCTCAGTGGATAGAGCTGGCCTTAGAGGCAAGAAACCCAGGTTCAAGCCCTGCCTCACTGCCTCCTGGCTGGATGGTCAGGTGCCCAGGCTGCTCTCTAAGCTGCAGTGAAGGTGCCGATGTTTAGTGGTCGAGGGAGTTTCCCCTCCAGAAGTTCCTCTCGCCTATCTCTATGATAACTTTAACATGATAAAGGCAGAAATGCCCCGGCGGCCCATGTCCCTCGCTCAGTTTCCCTTTCTCTTCTGTGTGTGTTTACAATGTTTCATTGATGTTTCTTCATTCCTTTTCCATCTTTTCTCTATAACCAGCTCCTCTATCCCTCACCCAAAGAAGACACTCAGCTAACAAAGAAGTTAGCCAAGCCAAACAAGCCTACACATTGGGCGTGCCTCATTCGGCCCCCGCTAGTCTGTCACTTGTCATCTCTTGGCCGTGGAAAGCGTGATTCATCGGCAGCCTCCCGGAGCTGAAGCTGGCCGCCCGCGCTGATCGCAGTTTGTAAGCGTTTACAACGCGCTTGCCTTAGGATGTGGTTATTATATACAGGCTCGCTCCATGCTGCGTCTGTTCATGCAAGTCTTCCCAGGTTTCAAATCCCCTCCGCCCACCTCCAACTCCTGAATCTAGCCCACTGCACACAGTAGGGTGCAGCTCGACCCCGCTCCTGAATTCCTGGGGTTTTTCGTGCGGCGTCACCTCATTTGCGCCACTGTGCTCTTCCGCACTGAGGACCTTCCCTTCTCTAAACTGGTGAAATCTGGAACCCTGAGGCTAGCATAGGGCTGAGCGAGGAATAAGGAAAGGCAGTAAGCTTACCCAGAGGGCCCAAGTCAAGGCAGCCTTGCCCTGGATTCTCAAAAGGACACCATCGCCACCACCCTTGTCTGTTCACCTCCAGCCAACCGTGTACACTGATCACTTACTACTCCCTCTCACGCACTCAGCGTTCTATAGATCTGGACAGCTCCCTCCTCCCGAACAGGGCATTCCTTCTCTGACCTTCATGCCTTGGCTCCGGCTGTGGCCCTTGATTGGAAAGCGCTGCCTCCTCACCTTGGCCATTTGGAATCCTTCCTTCCAGACTCCGCCCAGGAGGCACCTCCTACAGGGAAAAGGCTTTTCCTGACACCCCTTCCCGGCTTTTTACTGTCCCTCTCACCCTTTTCAGAGAACTCCATGACTTATCTGTGTCATTTTCTTACCTCTAGGAGAATGTGACTGGAATTCAGAGACTGTTTTTCAATTTGCCTTGACATCCCCAGGTCAAGCATACAGTGAGCACTCAATAAATACTTGCTAAGTCGAATTGAATTGTACTTTTGACAATGGAACTAGGGGAGCTGGGCCTGAGGACATTTGCCTTATTTCAATCACTTAATCAATGAACGTGTATCTATGAAACTCTTACTATGTGCTAAGTGCAGGAGACACAAATACTAAATGAAAAAAGTCTCCAGCCTCTGGGAGTTTGCTACTGTTAGTATTTGCAGATGCTCTTCTTTTTAAAATTGTCATTGCTGTCTCTTGTTTGCACATTGTCTACATTTTGAAATCTATCCCTCCCCCTCCCCCCCCAACAGCACCCACACTGCAACAAAAGGTAGACAAGGAAGAACAAGCTTGAGTGGGTGGGGGGTTTGGAAAGGGAGCTTCCTCCCCAAATATCTAGCCAGTACTCCCTCCTTCCTCCTAGCTGGAGGTTGCCCTCCTGCCCTCCACCCCCATCTCCAGTCCCAGCCTTGCCAGAGGTTCTAAATACAGATCTGCTCATGGTGCCCTTGGCATTGAGAAGCCAGGCAGGGAGAAGCCAGCCTTCCCAGATGGGGCCAATATTGTAAACAGAACACAGATAGGGCAGCGCCTCTTCTGCCCTGGGGCCACTGTTTCAGGGAGGCCATGAGGGCTACTTCTGCCACTGGACAGCGAGGCTGAGGGCAGCTTCTCCCTCCTGTCAGTACTGTTGTGGACCTTGCTTTCTTCCCTCCTCACAATCCTCTCCTTAAACTCACCCTCCCAAAGGGGATCATTCCCTGGCTTATGTTTTAGAAGATACAAAGGTACAACTAGCAATTCTGTCACCTTGGAGACGGCCGCCAGCTACACCTGAGAGTGATGTCCCCGTCCACCAGCAACGGGACACCAGTGGGGTGAGGGTGGCACAAGGCTCAGACCAAGGGATCATGGATCATCCCATGATGCCCAGGCCAGCAGAGGCCCAGGAGATATGGGAATGGTCATCTCTAGACCAACACAAAGAAAGCACCGTCCTACCACCACAAGCCATGCAGGGCTCTGGATAAAGCCTGGATCGCCCTGCCCTGGGCGGGTCTCCAAGAAGATGCAGACCCTGTGTCCCCTGAACTAGAGGATGCCAGAGATGCAAGGCGCCACAGAGGGGATCTCACCTGACTCACCTGACAGGAAAGGGATCTGAAGTCTGACCTCAGGACTCCACAGGGCACTGCTGGGGCCAGAGCCCTGGGATCCTCATTCCTAGGCTACTTAAAGCAGATTTCAGCGATCCCTTAAAGTGGTGATAGCATTATGGTAACACACAGGAAGTAATGCCTAGAGACGGAAGAAGAAACGAGAGGAAACCCAACACGTTGGCTGCAGTAACATAACTGGAAAGGAGGACAAGAAAGTTGGAATTGAGTGCTATGTAACTGTAAAGCCCAGTCCTGGGCTGCACGCGGAAATCCGGGCTCACAGCCTCTTCCCTTCTTTTTGGGGGGGTGGAGTGGGGTGGGGGTACAGGTGCGGTCTGCCGCGTATACTGTCAGGCTTGGTGGGTGCATTGGTTAGTTTGGCTGGCAGGCTTCCCCCCACCCTGCTCTTTTTTATTCTTTATTGTAAGGGATTGTTCTCTGCATGAAGGGAGAAGGAAAATATCAGGAAATGAAGATGATGTGATAACAAAAGAAAATACTGAAATTAGCAGTGGGCCTCTAGGGGGCGCCATGGTGCACAGAGCCCCAGGCCTGGAGTCAGGAAGACATGAGTTCAAATCTAACCTCGGTCACTTACTAGCTGTGTGACCCTCGGCAAGTTTCTTCACCCTATTGGCCTCAGTTTCCTCATCTGTAAAAGGAGCTGGAGAAGAAAACAGAAAACTGCTCTAGTATCTCTGCCAAGAAAACCCCAAATGGGGTCAAGAAGAGTCAAACATGGCTGAAAAATGACTGAACATCCAAAATTAGCAATAGAGATGATTACACTAGCATTGTGAATCTTTTCTTAAAATTAATTTATTTTGATTTATCAACAATCACTTCCATACGCTTTTGAGTTTAAAATTTTTCTCTCCCTTCCTCCCTACCTCCTTCCCCAACGCGGTGTGCAGTCTGATATAGGCTCTACATATAAGTTCCTATTAAACATATTTTCACATTAGTCATGTTGTAAGTAAGAATTAGAACCAATGGGAGGAACCACCAGAAAGAGAAAACAAAACTCAACAGAAGAAAAAAAATAGCCACTAGTCTGCTTCGATCTGTATTCAGACTCCATGGTTCTTTCTCTGGATGTGGATGGCTTTTTCCATCATAAGACCTTTGGAGATGTCTTAGATCCTTGCATTGCTGGGAAGGGTTAAGTTTATCGATATTAGTCATTGCACAATGTGGCTGTTACTGTGTACACCCTTCTCCTGGTTCTACTCACTTCACCCAGCATCAGTCCATGCAAGTCTTTCCAGGTTTTTCTGAAGTCAGCCTGTAGCATTGTGAATCTTAAATAAAGAAAGACAGCTAACGGGTGCCAGAGTGCACAGAGAAATGGGCCTGGAGTTGGGACAGATCTGAATTCAAATCTGACCTCAGACTCTTACTAGCTGTGTGACCCTGGGCGAGTCACTTCATCCTGTTTGACTTTGTTCCCTCAGCTATACAATGGGGATAATATAATAGCACCAGCTTCTCAGGGTTGTTGTGCAGATAAAATTAAGTACTATTCAAAAAGTGCTTAGTAGTGTGCCTGGCACATAGTCGGTGTTGTATAAATACTAGTTAATGTTATCAAAGCACTTTGCATACCTAGCTATGTGAGAGCTAGCGATTCTGAAGCAAGAATACGGCAAATCTTCTTTTCCTCCCACTAGATCCCCTTGATGGCAGATCCAAACACTGGAAGGTCAGCCTTAGCCTGGAAAAGGTCCTTTCCATTCTGGGCAGTGCCCAGATCATCCACCAGGCACTGGTGCCCCCCCCCCACTCAGGTGGCCTGGAAGATGGCCTTCCCCTGCGTTTGGCCCAGATGCTGTTGCCAAACAAAGCTGCCTGTTTTCTAATGAGGCCTGGAAGCTACTGCAGCCAGGATGGGAGAATCCAAAGGCCTTGGGCTTCGAGGGAGGCCAGGAGGCATCTATTAAAGGCCTACTATGGGGGGGGCAGAGCCAATATGGCTGAATGAAAGCAGTGACTTAACTTGAGCTCTCCCCCAAACCCCTCCAAATACCTATAAAGAATGGCTCTAAACAAATTCTAAAGCAGCAGAACCCACAAAAAGACAGAGTGAAGCAAATTTCTAGCCCAAGACAACCTGGATGGTTGACCAGAAAGGTGTATCGCACTGGGCAGGTAGAGGAGCTCAGTTCGGCGTGGGCGCGCAGGCCACAGTGAACCTGGAGCAGGCTTCAGAGGACTGAATCATGGGCAGATGTGGCAGTTTCCAGACTCCTCAATCCATGAATGCGAAAGACAACTTAGAAGGTCAGTGGGAGAAGTCTGTTTCTGTGGTAAGAGAGGAGCTAGGTCTCAGAGCCAGTTCCAATGCGTAGAGTGCAGAGCACAGGTGCCTGAGTAGTGGCTGTGTCCTAAGCTTCTGGCTCACAGACTTAGAGGGAATTGAGTGGCTGATCAGAGGGGAATTGCAGAGATCTCTCTGCTGATGCAGGATTCTCTTGCTTTGCCTGCGCTTGGATCTGGGTCACAGTTCTGGGCGGCAGTCCTGGGGTGAGGATGAGCACTGGCATGGTGGAGCTTGTAGTGGCTGTGGAGAGGAAACCTTCCTCACAGTTCCAGGACAGAAAGTAGTACTTGTGGTCAGTAATAGACCAGAGCACAGGCCAGGAAAGGAGTAAACACCTCGCCCCTTATCATACCACCTTGCAAGAACTGAAAATTTACAGGTCCCTACAAGTATCTCTTAAAACAGCTGTACAAACCCCTGAAGCTTGGAATAGTACACTCTCCACATTGGAAGCAGACTTGTACCTTAACAAAGAGTTTAAAACTCAAGTAATTGGCTGGATCATGAGCAAGCAGTGCAAAAAGAGTCAGACTATATTATCTTACTTTGGTGAAAAAGAAGATCAAAATATACAACCAGAAGAAGACAACAAAGTCAAAGCTCCTACATCCAAAGCCTCCAAGAAAAATATGAATCAGTCCCAGGCCTTGGAAGAGCTCAAAAGGGATTTTGAGAAGCAAGTAAGAGAAGTAGAGGAAAAACTGGGAAGAGAAATGAGAGTGATGCAAGAAAATCATGAAAAACAAGTCAACAGCTTGCTAAAGGAGACCCAAAAAAACACTGAAGAAAATAACACCTTAAAAAATAGCCTAACCCAAATGGCAAAAGAGGTCCAAAAAGCCAATGAGGAGAAGAATGCCCTAAAAAGAAAAATTGGCCAAATGGAAAAGGAAGTCCAAAAGATTACTGAAGAAAATACTTCCTTAAAAATTAGAATAGAGCAATTGGAAGATAGTGACTTTATGAGAAATCAAGACACTGTAAAACAAATCCAAAAGAATGAAAAAATAGAAGACAATGTGAAATATCTCATTGGAAAAACAACTGACCTGGAAAATAGATCCAAGAGAGAGAATTTAAAAATTATTGGACTATCTGAAAGCCATGATCAAAAAAAGAGCCTCGACATCATCTTTCAAGAAATTATCAAGGAAAACTGCCCTGATATTTTAGAACCAGAGGGCAAAATAGAATCCACCTATCTCCTCCTGGAAGAGATCCCCAAAGGAAAACTCCTAGGAATATTGTAGCCAAATTCCAGAGTTCCCAGGTGAAGGAGAAAATATTACAAGCTGCTAGAAAGAAACAATTTAAGTCTTTTGGAAACACAATCAGGAGAAAACAAGATTTAGCAACCTCTACATTAAAGGACCGCAGGGCATGGAATATAATATTCTGGAGGGCAAAGGAGATAGGATTACAACCAAGAATCACCCACCCAGCAAAACTGAGTATAATCCTTCAGGGGAAAACATGGTCATTCAGTGAAACAGAGGACTTTCAAGCATTGCTGATGAAAAGACCAGAGCTGAATAGGAAATGTGACTTTTGAGGGAGGCCGGAAGACTCTGAGCATGTCTGGGGCCCTCTCTGGGCCAAGCCCAAAATGAGGCAGGTTCTCCAATCCATCAAGAGCCCTGTTGACTCCATGGGCATGGGCAGCGTGGATGCTCAGAAAAAAAAAAAAGGCAGGAGGACGATATTTGAAAAATGACTTTAAGGATGTGGCCTTTGACCTGAGTTGTCCCAAACAGGACTGACTCTTCTGAGCACGATCATTTCCAGACTCGAATTGCTCCGTCGCCTTGTTCCCTGGATTCTCTTTCTGTAGTTGGAAAAGGTGCCTCTTTCATGCTTCTCTGATTTATGATGAGATCTTTAATACTAGGTCTTATAGCCATTTGGAGATTATTGGGGGTATATGATATTAGATGTTGGTCTGACCTAACTCCTGCCATACTGCTTTCCAGTTTTCTCAGCAGTTTTTGTTAAATAATGAAAAAATTCCAGTAGTTTGTTTCTTTGAGTTTATCAAACTCTATTTGCTTTTTGATCTAGATGGTTCCACTGATTGGCTTTTCTATTTATTAACCAGAGCCAATTAACCAGAACCCCTGGATTGGGGATTTGAATATTCATCTTTCTGAGACTCCTGCCTTCACTGGAAATTCTTAATATCATTCCCATTGGTAGCACTGCAGACTTCCCATCAGGCTCTTCACCCAGGAAAATGGGGCCTTCCAGGTAAAGTCAGGTTCAATGGGAGCTCAAGAGAGGCAGAGAGGAGCAGGGTGTGGCCACAGGTGTGGATGTGCCCTGCAGAGGAAGAGATCTGACTGGGGTTCAAGCCCCCTCACCTTCTGGACTAGTCAGAACCACAGCTTAAGAATGACTTTGAGGAGGGGCAGCTAGGTGGCACAGTGGATAGAGCACTGGCCCCGAAGTCAGGAGGACCTGAGTTCAAATCTGGCCTCAGACCAAACACTTGACACTTACTAGCTGTGTGACCCTGGGCAAGTCACTTAACTCCAATTGCCAAAAAAACAAATGGCTTTGAGAAAGGGGCCAGCTTCATAGAAGCCCTCATTTTTGGCAACCAGGAACTTCTCATGAAATGACCATCCACATCCCCTTCAATCTTATTTGATGAAGAACCATGGACTGAGACAGAATTCTTGGGTTCAAATTCCACTTACTCCTTGTGTGACTTTGGTCAAATCATTTTCTGTCTTGGGGCCTCAGTTTCCTCACCTGTAAAATGAGGGGCTTGGACTGGACAGCCTCTTAGGTCCCTTCTAGCTCCAGATATAAGTCTATGAGCTGGCCAGCAGTGAGACTCCACACACACATTTTTTTGAGCTGACTGGTAGTGATCACCCCTACACTTTTCTATGCCAACGTGTGTGGGCATCCCTTCTTATGCGTAAATGAAGTATTTGCTCATCAGGCGAGAGCTTAGAAAGGGCCCCAGCTTTCTTTCAAACAATTCTGTCTCAGACTCCTTGCCTGTTGGAGCTTTCTGACTCCCTTCAGTCTAGTCTCCAAGCCATGTCATTTCCCCTCTGATTCTACCCAACCCCTAGGGGGAAGCCTCTTCACCGTCCCAGGGATGAGGGCTCTCCTGCTGGCTCGACCTGAAGATGTGGTAACGCTGGCAATGGCCACTGGCAGGGGCTGCTGATAGTCCCACCTTTTTAATCTCCTAACCAGAACCCAGGTTTGATTTGGACAGGCAGTGGAATCAGCATCTCTGTATGCTCCTTAGGGATTTAACCCTCCCACCCACCCACCTTGAATTGCTTGGACAGGAACCATGAAGGACCAGAGGCTTTAGACTGAGGAGGTGATGCTGGGTCCCCCTTCACTGACAAGCTGAGTGCTCCTTCAGCAAACCCAGTAGCCAAAGAGAACAGGATGGACAGAACTGGACCAGCCATCCATCATTCTCACCAAGGGCATGGACAGGATGAGACCAATAGAAGCCAGAGGTTTCTTCCCAAGGAGCCCAGAGACAAGATAAAGGATGGGGACCTGAGCACTGAACGACTGAATAACTTGTTAATGACTTTAATTGCAGGTGTAAAAAAATCTCAAAGGGACCCTGGGAGATAGGAGATGTCCTTTCACCCATGGGGCTGTAAATATGTTTTAGTTCAATTACCATCAGCAATTAAGCACTCATTGGGATGCAGTTAAGGGAGACAAAAAAGACATTCTCATCCTTAGAAACATAGTTGGAAAAACAGAATTGATTCCACTTTGGCTAATGAGCAGTTGCCTAGGTATGGAAATGAAGACCTTTTTACCTCAGTTTTCTTTATGAGGCTTGAGAGGGGGGTGAGGAGAAAGGGTCTGAGGCTGGTAGAGAAGCCTGCCAGCACACTGGGGTCATTGTCACTGATGCAAATGATGAAGGCCCCCGCTGGGGGTTGGGTAGGGGGGTATGGGTGAGTCAGAGGAGTCACATTTCCATGAATATGGAAGGATTGAGAATCAGCATCAAGGAGGTTTAATTGGCAATGTGGAGCTTCCAAAGAACCTTTGAAGAAGGGGGCCCTCAGAAATGGGAGCTTGACAGTCCCAGGAAAGAGGATCTCCTGGGGAGAGGGTGTGCCCAGGGAGGAGACTTATCCATCTGTTAGAAATTAAAGAGTGTCCTGCTGGGGCTACATTTCATGTCAGCAGGATCCCCTGAGGCTTCAGGGCTTAAGGGCTTCCGGGATAACTTCCTTCCAGTCAACCTTCCACTTCTCTGAAATAGCCCCTGCCTGACGAGTAATCTGCAACTGTTTCTTTTAAAGCCCTCCAGGAAGGGTCTCAGTCTTGGTCTCACTAGATGCCAATGAGTCCTTGGGTCCTGCCTCCCCTCCTCCCACAGGCTCTCCTTGCAGTCCTGTGATCCACAAAGGCATTGTCCATGGTCAAATCTCAGGTCAGTGGGTGAGGAACTGCCAAAGAGTGCTGGGGATGTATACTTTTTGTGTCTGTAGATGAATGGGAATGGGAGTCTATGGATGGGTGCAGCTCCCCAGGTCCAAGATGGTGATAATCCTGTCTGGTGGCAAGGGATAGATGGGGCAGCTTCTCAAGGTCCTTGGACCATACTACAATCCATTCATTCATTCATTTATTCATTCATTCATCTATCCATCCATACATTTATTCATTCAACAAATATTTCAAGCAAAGACTGAATGACTACTTGTTTCTTGGGTATGGTACAATGGGGATTCCTTCTGTGTCAGGGTTGGACCAGATGACCACTAAGGGGCTTTCCAATTCTCAGATTCAGTGATTTATTAAGCAACTGCTATGTGCCAGACTCTGGCACAGCTGGATACCAGGTATACAAAGACAAAAACAAGCTCCTGTTCCTCAAGGACCTATATTCTACTGAGCTTTATCCAGGATTCATGTACTAATCGTGAGTGTACCACAGGACTCTGTCCTAAGCCCTCTTCTTTTCACCCTCCAAACCATTTCATCTGGTGATCTCATCAGCTCCCATGGATTCAATTAATCATCTCTAAGCAATGATTGTCATATCTATTGATCCAGCCCTAACCTCTCTGTTAACTTCCTATCTCACATCTCCACATCTAGAAATGGATGTCCCAGAGACAGCATTAACTCAACACGTCCAAAACTGAATTCATTTTCCTTCCAAACCCTCCCTTCTTTAAACATACCTAGTAGTGTTGAGGACACCACCATGCCCCCAGGCATCCAGGCTTTCAACCTAGGCATCATCATTCTCTCTCACTACCCATATCTGATCTGTTGTCAAAGCCTGTTAATTTTATCACTGTCACATTTCTATGTGATTATGTCTCCCTCTGTCCTCTGGCATTGCCACCATATTGATGCAGGCCATCATGGCCTCATTCCCGGACTGTTGCAATAGGCACTGGTTGGTGCCTAGGCCATATCTCCCCACCCCAATGCAACCTCCACTCAGCCATCAAGTGGCTCTTCCTAAACCAAAGATCTGATCATCTCAGATAATCAGGGACCAGCCTTTGAAGGATTTTTAAAAAGCCAACAGGAGAGTACGTGTTCTAACCTAGATGCCACAGAGAGTCCCTGAAACTTCTCGAAGAAGAGATTAATGTAGTCTTACCTGTCATTGAGCAATATCAGGTAGTCACTTACAGAGAGAGGGGACAGGGAGTTCAGCCATGACAGCCAAGACAAGAGACGATGCATCCCAGAGTGAGGGGAGTTGTTGTGAGACCGGGAATAGGGGGAGGTAGGTGAGACATTGGGGGCAAAACTGAAAAACTTGGAAACCGATCAGCCATGTGGACAGAGAGTCAGAGAGAGAGAAGAGAGAAGAGAGAGAGAGAGAGAGAGAGAGAGAGAGAGAGAGAGAGAGAGAGAGAGAGACAGAGAGAGAGAGAGAGACAGAGAGAGAGAGAAACAGAGAGAGAAAGAGAGAGAGAGAGACAGAGAGAGAGAGAGACAGAGAGAGAGAGAGACAGAGAGAGAGAGACAGAGAGAGAGAGAGAGAGAGAGACAGAGAGAGAGAGAGAGACAGAGAGAGAGACAGAGAGAGAGAGAGAGAGAGAGAGAGAGAGAGAGAGAGAGAGAGAGGGAGAGAGAGAGAGGGAGAGAGAGAGAGAGAGAGAGAGGGAGAGAGAGAGAGAAAGGAGACCTGAGGATTCCTCTTTGCTGGGGAACTCTCACTTGTACATGCCATTCTAATCTTCCCCCCTCTGCAGAGTTTGAATTGTGAGCTGTTAGTGTTATCTTTTGAGACTTTCTTGGAAACCTCCGGAGGAGACATTGTGGTTGATGCACAAAGATGGTACTTAGAAATAAAGAAGTCTGGAAGAAAATGAGCCGAGTCTCTATTGTGACCCCGAGATGATGATATGAGCCAGAGTCCAGACAGCTGTCCACATCCGAGTGAATGATAAGCAGGCAGGAAGCTGGTCTGTCTGTTTAAGTAGAGGATTGTGGACAGTGCCCATGTCCCTTTCTGCCAGGTCCCACATCTCTTCCTGTTTCTTGGAGTTGACTTTGGAGAGCACAGGTGTGTCTCCTTGTCAGAGAAGACCCTAGCTATGAACTATGAACTATATCTGAGGAGAAGCAACTGGACCTGCACTCTCAGGCCATCTTTCCCCTGCACTTGTGATGATCCCGGGGTGAACCTCTGGAAACTGGTGTTAAGATCAAAAACCTTTGGCTTGGGGGTTAGCACCGACCAGTGAGGATGGGGTTTGGAGATCATCATTTTTGAATGAAGGACACTTTGGAGCTGCTCAGAAGGCTGTCCTTTCCTCACAGGATCTGTCTCCACCTGAATCACATCCCACACTGTTTTCTTTTTTTCTTCCTTCCTCCCTTCCTTCCTTCCTTCCTTTCTTCCTTCCTTCCTTCCTTCCCTCCCTCCCTCCCTTCCTTCCTTCCTTCCTTCCCTCCCTCCCTTCCTCCTCCCTCCTTCCTTCCTTCCTCCCTCCCTCTCTTCCTTCCTCCCTCCCTTCTTCCTTCCTTCCCTCCCTTCCTTCCTTCCTTCTTTCCTTCTTTCCTTCCTTCCTTCCTTCCTTCCTTCATTCCTTCCTTCCTTCCTCCCTTTCTTCCCTCCTTCCTTCCCTCCTCCCTCCCTCCCTCCCTCCTTCTTTCCTTCCTCCCTCCCTCCCTCCTTCCTTCCTTCCCTCCCTCCCTTCCTCCTCCCTCCTTCCTTCCTTCCTCCCTCCCTCTCTTCCTTCCTCCCTCCCTTCTTCCTTCCTTCCCTCCCTTCCTTCCTTCCTTCTTTCCTTCTTTCCTTCCTTCCTTCCTTCCTTCCTTCCTCCCTCCCTCTCTTCCTTCCTCCCTCCCTCCCTTCTTCCTTCCTTCCCTCCCTTCCTTCCTTCCTTTCCCTCCCTCCCTCCCTCCTTCCTTCCTTCCTTCCCTCCTTCCTTCCCTCCTTCCTTCTTTCCCTCCCTCCCTCCTTCCTTCCTTCCTTCCCTCCTTCCTTCCCTCCCTCCCTCCCTCCCTCCCTTCTTCCTTCCTTCCCTCCCTCCCTCCCTCCTTCCTTCCTTCCTTCCTTCCCTCCCTCCTTCCTTCTTCTCTCTCTTTCTTTTTTGCTTCTTGTCTTTCTCACAACTTGCTATCCCTGCTGCTTCCTCAGAACTGTTACTTAAAAAACAAACCAAGATGTAAACCCCATTTTCCTATAGCCAAATACTGAAGAGGCTGGTGCAGCATTGGGGAAGGGAAAGGAAGAACACATAGCAAAACCACATGGCATTTATGTAGCATCTACTATGTGCCAGGCACTGAGCTGAGCCCTTTCTACAAATGTTATCTTATCTGACCCTCACAACCCTGTGAGGAAGGTGCCGTTATTACCCTCATTTTACAGTTGAGGAAACTGAGGCAAGCAAAGGTTAAGTGGCTTGCCCAGGTTTGCACAGTTATTGAGTGTCTGAGGCTGGATTTGAACTACTCCCAGCGTAGTGCTCTATCTTCATAGTCAATCTATTTGTCAATCAGTCAACAAGCATTTGTTGCCTACTGAGTGTCAGGCGCTGTGCTGAGCACCAAGGATACAAGAACAAAGAATGAAATACTCACTGCTCTCCAAAAGCTTGAGTACATCCTGAGAAGGGTTCTAAAAGCCGAACCAGAGAATTCCTGTCTGATCTTCAAGGCAATAGGGAGCGCTGCTGTCTTTTGAGTAGTGGAGTGGTGCTTGCTCTGTACTTAAGGAAAGTCACTCTTCCACCTCTGTGGATGGTAGGCTGGAGTGGAGCGAGACCCGAGGCAGAGACCAGGTAAGAGGCCGCTGCAGCAGAGGAGGTGAAGTGGTAAGGGCTTGAACTAGGGTGGTGGTCATACAGGTGGTCATGCGGGAGAGAAGGGGTCTGATGTGAAAGACGGCATGGAAGCAAGGACGGCAAATTGTGGCGACCAATCAGACGTGTGGGCTTGGAAGAGTGGGGAACTGCAGGAAACAGCAAGGTCCTAAACTGTAGACAAGAAGGCTGTCTTTAGTAGAAATCAGAGGTCAGTAGGAGGGAGGTTTTGGGGGTAAGATAGCAAGTTTTGTGCTGGACAGACAGTGTGAGGCGACCGCAGACTTTTCTTCCTCACTGCTTGGCTGTCCTGGGGCAGCTTCTTTCCTGGAGTCCCATTGTCCTGAATCATGATCGCCTTTCCTGGACTGCTACGTCAGGAAAGTGCCAATCAGCTACCGTGCTTCATTTCACTCCCTACTTATCGGCAGAGATGACTATTAAACCCATGGGAGGAAAGAGAATGGAAAGAAATCCCATGATTTCTGTGACTGATGGTGCAGAGCTGACTGAAAGGCAGTGGGAGGTCATGGGAACAGCCATGGGTGAGGACTTGGTAGACCCTAGGCAAGCATCAGTGTCTTTACGGAATCAATGAGAGCCCCTTGTTTGGGGTGACTGTGAAAGCCAAAGCCCCCTCCTACAAGAAGCCCTCCCCACCTTCTCTAGTGCCTTCTCTCTTTTCATTACTTCCTGTTTATCTTATGCTGGTAGCTCCTCTGTATGTATTTGTTTGCTTGTTTTCTCCCCCATTAGATTGTGAGCTCCTTGAGGCCAGCAGGGACTGTCTTTTGCCTTTTTGTATCCACAGCACTTAGCACAGTGCCTGGTGCTTAATAAACGTTTATTGAATGACTGACAGCAGGCCAAAGGAGGTAATGTGTTGTTGTCTATCAATTGGGTGTGATAATACTGGCACTGTCTGCTTCGTTATTGGATTGGGGGGAGGGGACGTGAGGAGAGGACTCCTAGGCTGTACAGCCCACAGAAATGCCAAGTGTCACTGTTATCCTGCTCACTCCAGCAGAATGTGAGCTCAGGGAGGGCAGGGCCAGTTCTGTTTTGATCCTTCTGTTTCCCAGCACCCACTGGGCACAGTGCCTGGCACACAGCAAGTGCTTAATTAATGCTTCTTACACTGATTGAACCCCTCAGGGGATATGCTGTGGTTTGTTTTCCCCTCTCCAAGTGGGACTGGAGGAAGCTGGATTCCATAAGAATCAATCACATCAGACCCATTGCCGTGGCTCCCTTAGATTGTAAAAGCCCTTTCCCCTTGATCTTCACTTAGGAAGGAGATCAGACAGAAGGGGAAACTGAAGCGAAGATCCTTGCCTAGTCAGGAGGTGACAGTTCAGGGGCTTGAGCCAGAACTCCAGGACCTTAGCTCAGCGTTCATTTTCTCTCCCTTGACTTGTCTTCCAGCCTGGACTTAGGCAATACAAGCCCAAGAGCTTTGACTTCCTCTTCCTCTTCCTGCTCTTCCTCCTTCCTCTCCTCCAGCACCAGTACAAACAGGGGGTCAGATCTCCTTTGAAACTCTTTGGGTGGAACTTTGATAGACTTAGCTCTTCTCAGCAATACAATGATCTAAGACAACTCCAAAAGACTCATGATGGAAAATGCTGTCCATGTCTGGAAAAAGAACTATGGAGTCTGAATGCAGATCAAAGCATACTATTTTCTCGTTTTTTGTTTTTCCTTTCTCGTGCTTTTTCACTTTTGTTCTGATTCTTCTTTCACAACATGACTTATGAGGGAATATGCTTAATATGATTGTACATGTATAGCCTATATCAGATTGCATGTCATCTTGGGGGGGGAGGGGAAGGAGGGGTAGAAAATTTAAAACTCAAATTTTATAAAAGTGAAAATTAAAAATAAATAAATAAATAGAAAGAGAAAGGAAGAGAGAGAGAGAGAGAGAGAGAGAGAGAGAGAGAGAGAGAGAGAGAGACAGAGAGAGAGACAGAGACAGAGAGAGGCAGAGAGAAGAAAGAAAGAAAGAAAGAAAGAAAGAAAGAAAGAAAGAAAGAAAGAAAGAAAGAAAGAAAGAAAGAAAGAAAAAGAAAGAAAGAAAAAAGAACGAAAGAAAGTCTCTAGATGGGCTCTTCTAGAAATTTTGCAGGGATGAAAATCATCTAAATATGAACACTGCCCCCTCCTTCCACCCTTCCCAGTCTACTGTGTAGTCATTAAGAAGGAGGCTTTGGCCTAAGCTAGACCCTTCCCAGCATTCACAGTGTCACCCTACCAGAGGAGTTTAATTCTAGTAACTTCCTGGTCACTCACAGGGCCACAGTCCACCTGTAACTAGAAATACCTCCATTTGGGTCAAAACCAGTTAAAAGGGTTAAGGGTTAAGGAGGAATACATTGGCACAAAAGACAGTCTGGCTATCTATGTAGTCGTGCCAGGAGGGAAGAATGTTCTGGCCCCCATCCCAAGGGGTCCCAAGAGAAGTGGCCCATGGGGCCCTTGGGTCGTCAGGTCTGCCACAGAGAGATACACATAAATAGTTGTCACTGGCGAGGAGCTGCTCCTGCCCCCAAATGCCAGCCTCCTGCTACAAAGCCTTCTTCCCACCCCAGGCTAGTTACTGATCCAGGTCACAGTGACTTTAATTAGTACACATGACAGGGGTTGTTATGTCCCGGGACCTTGTTAGCACCTAACAATGACTGGCACATGGTCAGCTCCCAGCAAACAGCTTTTTCATGAATGAAGGAATGAACCCCGGTGGCTTAATGCAGTCTTCTTAGGGCTGAGGCTGCTGGAACATCTGACCATAAATCTGGCTTTAGTGAGAGAAGAAGAAACATATTCATCCACTTATAAGCTTGTTGATATCTTTTATAAAGGTTGAGGAGGAGAGAAGAACTGATGACCAAAAACTGTTCTGGGTGGGTCATTTCTGGATTTCCGCTTATGGAGAGCACACCCTCCTCCTCCAGCCATGAGAGTAGCCAAGAGATCCCTGAGTGATCTCACTGAGTGACTTCGCCCAAGGCTCCTCCCCTCTCTGGGCCTCAGTTTCCTCAACTGGAAAATGAAGAGGTTCAGCTAAGTGCCTCTAAGGTTCCTTCTAGCTGTCAAATGAGAGCCTGAATTTGAAATAAACAAAGAGGGGGTAAGGAAACTGGGGAAGAAATACAGAAGCGGGCATTGAAATGTATCTTTGGCAGCGTACCCAGGTGACAAACGGATGTTGATATACACGTGCACTTTTGTGCGTGGGGAGCACTTGCATGCCTGGATCAGACAGACAGTCATTGAGAATATTTACCTCTAGATAAAAGCTGTCTGATTTAGGGAGGCTAAGCTGAAGAGGAAGAGGGCTCCAT